>NC_134487.1:214942604-214970104 GCF_040206685.1 Ascaphus truei
AGGCAGGGACGGGGGGGTGTGAAAGGCAGGGACGGGGGGTGTGAAAGGCAGGGGCGTGGGTGTGTGAAAGGCAGGGAGGGTGAAAGGCAGGGAAGGGGGTGAAAGGCAGGGGGGGGTGAAAGGCAGGAGGGGTGAAAGGTAGGTGCGGGTTTTTGGTCCCACCCCGAGGCTCCTGCTACCTCTTCCTGATTGGATGTATTACACAGCAGCAGCCAATTAGAATGGAGGAAGCTGGCCAGCCCCCTAGCAGCAGCTGCCCTGCTCCCACCCTTCTCGGGATCGCAGAGGAGAGCTGTGCAGAGACGTTGTGTCCCCCCTTCTTCTGCCCCAGTCTGCACATGTGCAGTATGCTGCTTCTGTTTCAAAGGAAGTCACAACTCAACCCATTTTACCCTATGGGATTTTCCAATGAGCCAAAGCCAGCTAAGAAGTTTCACTTTAAAAAAAAAAAATCATAATTCATTATGTTACATTTTTTGCAGACGCAAAATACTCATAAATAGGCTATTTGCATTTGATGCAACCTACATTAAACATTTAATCATAGAAGGTATTGATTCAGACAATCGGAAAAGTTTGTTTTGTCTTAAATCAAGAAATCCAAAAACATTCATTGTGTCTAAGCTTATGTCTAAGATTAGATAACACAATTTCACACATTCTTTTAAAATACACCTTTTTCATGGAGATTTGAAACTATGGTTTGCATTCTTTCTGTAATGAATAAATGTCTGTTTTATAAACGGTTAAAGTTTTTGCGACAGAAAATAAATGAATATTGTTTTTTCTTTCACAGTGCAACAAAGGATGCAGCATTATACAAATAATTTTGATTGCACATTAAGGGCCATATTTACTAAGCAGTCTTCAGCTGAAAGACTTCTTACGTTTCATTGAAGACTACTTAGTAAATATGGAATCAAGTCCCTGCAGCAGAAAGCTCACAATCTAAGGCTACGGCCAGAGTGGAGCAAACCGCGCGCCAAGCAGAGTTATAACTCTGAATACCCTCGTCCAGAGTGAGGGTGCGTGCGCGCGCACGTGCTGCTTGGCGAGACAACCAAATTTCATTTGGCTGCTCGCTGATGCGTCACGTGAGCGGTTCGCCCAATGAGGGCGACTCTGTGACATCATGGCCGCGCCCCCTTGCATGCCCCTACCCCCATGCGGCAACTAGCTGGCCAGAAATCGCTCGGCCGAGCAGAGCGCATGACGTCACGACGCTCGTGCGCCAGCGGACTCGCTCCCAGCCTGGCCGCAGCCTAAGACTTGTCCGCTTATGATATAATCAATACCTAGAGCCCTTTTCTCTCCTCAGCTAAATACTAGCATGATCTTGCCTTCCTTATTCAGAACAGCTATTACTGTACATCCCAAAATACCCCTTCTCTCCCTTACACACACTTCTGTATTTGTTCCTCTGAACAACTATATTGGAAATCCTAAACAACTGTGGCAAACAGTCTTAAAGCAGCAATGCCAATTATTCCAATGTACATAAAAAATAAATTATTACCTAAACAAGGAGGAGTTTTAGAGCTAATGTGTTAGTTTTTTTGTGGCGATTTGACATACAAAATGTGGTGATTTATGACAAAAAAAACATGGTGATTTATGACAAAAATAAAAAAAATGTGGGGTCACTGACAAGGCCAAAACCTCATCTTCCAATGACATCGCATTTTTCTATTGGCTGCCATAGCAAGTCCAACCCCGACCATATGGTTGTCACTCGACAAATCTCTTGGGAACCAGGAGGCCCAGGAACAACAGATTGGCTCCAGGACACCGTTTCTAAATAATCTGAACCAATAAGCAGTGCAAGGTACTGCTTCAACTACACATTTTTTTTCCCTGTTTTTAGCCTCTCGCATGCCAAACAGAACTACTACTCTTCATTAATAAAAGGTCACATATCTAACCCATATCAGCTTTCCTCTATCTTTAACTTCCCCTCAGTCGTCCGTCCATAGCCCAATTATTTTCCTCAGAAACTGCTCAATCCTGACTATGTAAAGATTCACTCGATTCCCTTAGGCTGCGCTTATAGTGCCGGCGACAGCGACGTTGCGTCAAAACAAATGCATTGCCGCCGCTGCGTGCGCTTATAGTAAGCGCAACGCGACGGCTTCGACGCGATCGCTGGAAGTCATCACAATTTGATTTTTACAGTGACCGTAGCCTGACGTCGCCGGCACTATAAGCGTAGCCTAAGCCATTACCTCTATGGCTACATAAAACCCCTCCACTTCATTTTAGCCCATTTTTTTCTTCATCCTTGAATATCTTTAACTTAGATTGTAAACTCTCCAGGGTAGGGATTACCTTTCCTATTGTCTTGTTTGTTGCACTTATTGTACTACAATTCCCTGTATTGTATTGTCTCTTGTACAGCGCTAAGTACAGCTGTGTGCGCTATATAAAGATATACATACATATATCATAGAAAAGTGAGGTATCTGTATTGCTCTGTGCATTTCCTTTCACCATATGGCTACTCAATCCTGTATCCTTTTCACTTCCATCTACCCTTGTTCCTATGCTCCACAAACTCAGCAACTTCTTCTATTCTAGCATTGTTTTCTGTATTACTGGTAATATATTACATTCAAGAACTAGAGTGCATCCAGCTATCACAAACTAAAAATAGCTATCAGATATGCTAAACTTAATTTAACTATTCTATAAAAAAATAAAAAATCATATTTCAAATGTGTTGGTTAAAGAACCCATTGAAAACAATGGTGTACAAATGTTTTAGCTACATAAGATTAGTGTTAGAAATGTGATGTGTATAGTATGTATCCCAATAAATATACTTATTTCTCCAAACTGGCATTTTCATGCAAAGTTAATATGGAAAGCTCTAGTAAATAGATTGGTTCAAATTTGCCTTCCAAGAGTTATACCATTTTTCTCCCTACTTTTACTTTTGTTAAAACATATAAATTCCACATCCCGTAAAATAAACAGGAGTGGAAAAGCATTAAAATACTGTATATTTAATAGAAGGCATATGTAAAATCAGCGAAAAAGTATGTTTTTCCTTAAACCTACAAGCAAAAATGTTGCATTGTGTTAAACCCAGTAGAACACAAATGTGTTTGTTGATTAACTCATGGTTCAGTGACATTTTGATTTCTTATTTAGAAGTCCTAAAATTGTAATGTGTTGTTACTTAACTATGCAGCTGCTCAGACTGCAAATATATTTTCTCTAAAAATAATTATCAGTGCAATAATCTGTAATTATGTTTTATAACAGCAATAATCCCATAGAAATCAGTCATTACCATACATCACACATAATCGTTATCCACTATTAATGACCAATTTCTTGGGGATTAGTGATTTAGTAAACCGTGACTCTACTACTATACATGAAAAGCAAAAAAGACAACATAATACAAATGAGATAGTCATAGAATATTAAATTTTTTAGAGCATTAAAAGTCATTAACCATCTAAATTAAAGAACATCTAACCAAGGGACAAACTGTTTTATTCACAGAGAAGAGTGCTTTGCCTACATAAAATAAATTGTTTGTGCTTGAATACATTGATTCAATGCACATGGTCAAATAGCACAAGACCACATGTAAATGTTTAAAAAAAAAAAAATAATTATAAAACAGATAGTATACAAGTAAAACAACATGTGAGGATAATGGCTTTCTGGCTGCTTATAACCAATGCAAATAAAGATAATGCTCATCGAAAACATGAAGCTCCCTAGCAAAATTACTAACCATACAAGTAGTTTTGCTTGCGCTATTATGGTTCAATTCATCTGCAGTATCACAGTAAATGAAAACACATACAGTACAGTAGTAATATAATAGTGTAGTAATTTGGGATGACAAAAACATGTTAAACAAAGTTAGACATGTTAAAGTAAGTTTTGCCACATTTTAAATGGGTGGGATGTTTATGTAAATATGTGTGTGTATTTGTGTGAGATAGATATATAGATATATATCCCCCTGACCCCCCCCTCCCTCCCCCATAAAGGGAGATAGCAGGGGGCTGTGGTGGTCACCTGCAGGTATCCAGGAGCCTGGGCCTCCGCAGGGCAGGGAGCTTGGAGGGTAGATATTCTCTTTCACAGGATAGGGTGCAGCGCATCCACCTGAAAGGGCTCTGTCAGAGGCAGGGGTGACCCCTTGCAGGAACTTGTAGATCAGTAACTTATCACAGACTGCCAGGAACTTTGCAAACTGGTTGAAATTTATTGTCAGCAAGATCAGTATTAACAAACAGAAACAATCAGGACAGGTTTTTGCCCCCTGTAGGTCATCAGAACTAGCACCTCACACTACTCCTTCCACGTGTAGGCTGGCTTCACCCCCCTTCCATGTTAGGGTAGCTGCTCTTGGTCTCCTAGTTCCAGGACCTCACAGTTGGGAATCTCCCTCCTCTCTTGCCTTCCCTGGGGTCTATACTCTGGCACAAATGAGCCCCAATTAACCCAGCTCACCTTCTCAGGCCTCTCTTCACTCTGGACCCACCAGGTCACACCTCACCCTAAAGGGCAGTTCCCCAATTTATATACCCTGGGGATGTGAACCTTTCCTTTCCAAGTCTCTGGGCAAAACAAAGTGTTGCACAGAATCACGTCACTGGACACATGAGCTACTAGAATCTTCCTAGCTCTGAGTCATTCCTCATGTGCCAGGAAGCTGCAACATTGTAGCCTAAATCTGAGCTAGCTTTCATGCAAGACAAAGTTTGTGCTTATAGTGCTGCAACGGCGACACAATGTCGTAGCAAAACAAATGTATTGTCGCCGTCGCATGCGCTTATAGTAGAAGCGACGCGATGTCTTGGTCGCGATCGCTGGAAGTCAATTTGATTTTTCCAGCAACCGCAGCATGACGTCACCGTCGCGTCGAAGGCCATCCACTCTCGCAGTATGTGGACTTTTTCCTACATCCTTGGGTACAGAAGATGACCTTATACTGAAGATACCACCAATTTCATCAACCAACTGGCGGAGATCAAACATGATCTAACAGGCGTTCTACTGGTTACTTTAGACGTCTCTAGTTTATATACTAATATCCCGCATAGGGATGGAATTGATGTAATCAGGGGTCTACTTGGGAGACATCTCACACCGCTGGGACCGCCTGCGGAATTCCTTGTGGTCTTATTAGAATTGATTCTTCATAAAAACTTCTTCAAGTTTGAGAGGTCATATTATTTACAACAAATGGGGACCGTGATAGGGTAAAATATGGACCCATAGTATGCAAATCTCTTTATGAATGCCTATGAGCAAACCCCACCTTCTCAATGATGCACAACACTCTGAGTGTATCAAACACTATAAAAGATAGACAATATATTCATGCTTTCGGGTGGAGCTGAGAAAGATCTATTGGAGTTTGTGGCACATATTAACGAGATACCATATACCATTAGGTTTACAGAATGTCATACCCTAACAGAAATTCATTTCTGAATACTGTAGTCTTCCTAAATAACGGCAAACTTGGCACGTGAGTTTTTCATAAACCTACGGATAGAAATACTCTATTGGATGCCAGAAGTCATCATCCGTCAACACTGAAAAAAATGTCTTCCCTACTCGCAAATGCTGAGGGCAAGGCATATCACCAGCAATCCAATGGAGGTGGACACTGCATTAACACAGATGACAGATCGATTCAGACAAAGAGGATATGACAATGATGAAATCCAACATGCCCATATGAAGGCTAAAATTCCAACCCGAGAAGAACTTTTGACGCCATCAGACAACAGAATATGGAATGCTTCAATGAGGTCTTCGAGGCTGATACAGAACACTATTAGGAACAACTGGCATATTTTAGCCAATGACAGAAAAATTGGAAAATACTTTACCACCACCTCTTTTCTGTAAGAGAGGACCAAGTTTGGGGGGCTTCACATTCCTCGTCTGATCCTGTGGATAAATACATGATGCCCACAATTTGGTTGACGAAAGTACTCAGTGTACACTGGCGACACATTTTATTCGAGCTCGGCTAGTCCCACGAATTCGGGTATACCCGGGTGTATTGAGGTTTGTGACTGTTTTCTGCCCGAGTGCATTGGGTTATTTTCCAGGCAGGGATTGAAGCATTTTATTTCCGCTGGCTGCAATACTGCACAGTATAGATATATATATATATATATACTGCATTACAATTCATGAATTTATGCCATCTGGTAGACACGCGAAGCATTGCAGCCTATTAAATCGTAATCATTATCATTTAACAGATCAGCCGCCCGTCAGCCAGGCATGAACCCAGGCTGGGAAGGCAAACGCAACGGGGCTTGTCAGAGGTGAGGAGCGGCGCATTCCAGGTATCTGCCAGGTACATACTGGGTATTTGCTCGAATAAAGTGTGTCGGTGCAGTACATAAATGCCAGGGATGCGTTAATTGAGTTTACGGGTGGCCTCGCCCAGGAACATACAAAAGGGCCCTACGTTTACACATCCCCAAACAGGACGACAGTACCACATGAAGCATTACACCACACGCAATACAGATTTTGTGGTGTACTTGATTAAGTGCCCCTGCGGCATGGCTTATGTTGGCGAGACCACCCGTAAACTCAAGGAGAGGGTGAGCAAGCACAAATCTACGATCCGGTGCCGTGTACAAGTCCAGCCAGTGTCCGCCCATTTTATTTCAGCAGGGCACAGAATCAGCCAGCTACAGGTGCAAGTCATAGACCATGTTTTGTAACAAAGACGTGGGACAATAGGGTTTTTATCCTTAAAAAGCGTGAGGCCTTCTGGATACACGAGTTGGGGACATTACATCCCCATGATCTTAATCGTGATTATGACTTGACGAGTTTCTGAGGATTGGACTTTGTATAATTAAAGGATCTCTGCGTTGGTTGTTTGTAATGTGATGCTATCTGGGAAAGTGGCGTTTTATTATGTTACATAGTAGATAAGGTTGAAAAAAGAAGTACGTCCATCAAGTTCAACCTATGCTAAGTTTAGACAACAGATACTTTATCCTATATCTACACTTACTTATTGATCCAGACGAAGGCAAACAAAAAACCCCATAAAGGGGAAAAATAAATTCCTTCCTGACTCCAAGAATTGGCAATCGGATTATTCCCTGGATCAACATCCTTCCCATGCATACTTATTTGGTATATCCCTGTATACCTTTCCTATCAAATAAGATGTCCAACTTTTTTTTTTTAACAAATCTATTGTATCTGCCATCACAGTCTCCATGGGTAATGAATTCCACATTTTAACTGCTCTTTCTGTAAATAACCCTTTCCTTTGTTGCTGGTGAAATCTCTTTTCCTCCAACCTTAAGGGATGGCCCCGAGTCCTTTGTATTGCTCATGGGATGAATAATTCTTTTGAAAGCTCCTTGTATTGTCCAATATATTTGTATATAGTTATCATATCCCCTCTTAGACGCTTCTTTTCTGCAACACCTGTATGCCCGCAGACCTGGCCAGTCCCCAGTACTGAGGTGGGTAAGGGTATAACACGCAGCCACAGCAGTGAGGGCGTGCCCGGAGGGTGGTAATTGCATTGCCGGGCCTAGTGAGTAAGGGTTAACGTTATACTTGCTGAATCCGGGGTGCCAGAGGTCGGAAGGTAAAGTCCAAGAGCCAGAGTTCAGGGGTTGGAGAGAGCAGCGTAGTGATGTCCGAAAGCCAGGGTTCAAGGGCAGGAGAAGGCAGCGTAGTCAAATCCAAAGCAGAGTTCAAGTTCAAACCAAAGGAATCCAAACAGGGGCAGGAACAGGAACAAACAAGCTGAAACAAACAAGGGAGCTTGGCATAGACACTGCACACACAGGAGCTACAGGAAAGCTATGCAGAGCAAGGACTGAGAGGACAGAGTGGGGTTATATGGGAAGGGCCAATAGGGGTGAAGGGAGGAGCAGAGGTTTGAGTGGGTAATTGCAGGGATAGGTCTGTGAGATCAGGGGAGGAGACAGGGAGGTAATCGAGGGTAATAGCCTGCAACCGACGGGGGCGGAGCCAGTGCCTGGGGAGGTCTGGTAACTAGTGCGGGTGCGCCCGCCTTCTGTAACTTTGTTATGCGCGCACACCGCAAGTGTACCAGAGCGTGGGGGAAGCATCGCGGAGGAGGCACTCGGCACGGGAGACAGAGGGGAAGGAGGAGCGGAGGAACAAGGTAGGGAAAGGGCTGGGATGACGGAGGCACGCCGAGGGGCGCGTGTACCACAATAGGAGACAAGAGATCAGGAGCGCGCGCTCGGTGAGGGAACCGCACGCGAACGTGTGCCTGGGCGTGCGGACCGTGCCGTGGAGGAACGGCTCAGGGAGGAGGATAGAGATTGGGGACGTAGGGGAGCGGGACAGCTAGCCTCCGTGGGACCTGGGGTTGACGGGGACACGTTGGGAAGCGCGAGTCCCCCGATCCGTTACATTATCCCCTCCTTGATGATCGGACTCCGGACGATCCTCCCAAGGTCTATGAGGAAACTTCCGACGGAACTGTCTGAGGAGTGCTGGGGCATGAATGTGATGAGATGGTATCCAGGAGCGTTCCTCCGGGCCATATCCTTTCCAGTGTACGAGAAACTGAAGTCTGCCCCTGGACCAACGAGAATCGAGTATGGACTGGACTTCGAATTCTTGTTGTCCTTGTATGACGACCGGATTAGGTCTCTGAGGGCAGTCCGTAAAATGGGTATTTTGGATCAAGGGCTTAAGTAACGACACGTGGAATACAGAGGAGATCTTCATAGTAGGAGGGAGTGCAAGTCGATATGCGACTGGGTTGATCCTTTGGAGGACCTTGAAAGGACACAAAAATCTCGGGCCAGTTTCTGGGAAGGAGTCTTGAGCTTGATATTCTTGGAGGATAGCCAAACTCTGTCTCCAAGTTTGAATACTGGACCCACTTAAATCGCCGATCAGCTTGCGTCTTTTGTCTTTGAACGGAACCTTGCAAAGCTTTTAGGATCTTTTTCCAAGAATTTTTAAGACTGGAAATGTGAGAATCTGCTGCGTGAACACCAGTGGGGAGGGGGGAGAGGGGAAGACAGCTGGGATGGAATCCATAGTTAATGAAAAAAGGCGACTCTTGCGTGGATTTGTTTTTTAATGAGTTAATGGCAAACTCAGCCCAGGGTAATAGGTCCACCCAATTCTCTTGCGATTCAGACACGAAGCATCTGAGATACTGTTCCAGAGTCTGATTCATTCTCTCCGTCTGCCCGTTGGTCTGTGGGTGATAACTCGAGGAAAATAGAAGGGAAATGCCAAGTCTCTGAGAAAAAGCTCGCCAAAACTTAGAAATGAATTGAGTACCTCTGTCTGAAACAATCGAAATAGGAACACCGTGTAATCTGAAGATTTCCTTAGAAAAAACATCGGCCAAGGTAGCTGAATTGGGGAGACCCTTGAGGGGTATAAAGTGTGTATGCTTGGAATATCTGTCTACTACCACAAGGATCATATTCATCCCTTTAGAATTTTGAAGTTCCACAATAAAGGAGATATGTTTCCAAGGTTGTTCCGGAATGGGAAGAGGCATGAGGAGACCAGAAGGTTTGTGTCGGGCGGATTTGTTCTGGGCACAGATTGGACAAGCTCTGGTGAAGTCGAAAATGTCCCTGTTCATCATAGGCCACGAAAAGGTCCGTTTGATGAGATCTACTGTCCTCTTGAAACCTGGATGACCAGCAGATCTAGACGAATGTCCCCACAGAAGTATTTTGTGGCGAAAACGCGGGGCAGCGTACAACCGTCCTTCTGGCATCTTAAATCTCCTAGGAATATGAGCCTGGGCTTTATTGATTTCATCCAAGATATCGAAATTGTTGGCGGAAATAATACACTTAGCGGGAAGAATCGTCTCCGAGGATTCATTAGATTCGTTCTCTGTGGAGAACTGGCGAGACAAAGCGTCGGCCTTGATATTCTTGGTGCCAGGAATATAAGAATTTGTGTAATTGAACCGAGAAAAGAACAAAGCCCAGCGGGCTTGACTGGGATCCCAAACGACGAGCCCCCTCAATGTACAATAAGTTTTTGTGATCGGTGAGGATGGCTACTGGCTCCTTGGTACCCTCGAGGAGATGTCTCCATTCTTGGAGGGCCAATTTGATGGCCAGAAGCTCACGGTTCCCGACATCATAATTTCTCTCGGCCGAAGAGAACTTCCTGGAAAAGAATCCACAAGGATAGAGTTTTTCCTGTGGGGAAGATCTCTGAGAAAGCACTGCGCCGGCTCCCACATCAGAGGCATCTACTTCTAGAGTAAAAGGAAGAGAAGTATCCGGATGCCGAAGGATGGGGGCAGACACGAAGGCTTTTTTGAGAAAGTCGAAGGCTTCGATGGCAAACAGACGGATCAGCACCTTTCTTGGTCAGGGCAGTGATAGGTAGAGCAATAGTAGAGAAATTACGGATGAATTTCCGGTAGTAATTAGCAAAGCCAAGGAAACGCTGCACGGCTTTGAGGGAGTTCGGCAACGGCCAGTCGAGTACAGACTTCAATTTCTCAGGGTCCATGGTGAAGCCTTTGTCAGAGATTATATAGCCTAAGAAGGCTGTGGAAGATTGATGGAAAAGACATTTCTCCATTTTCGCGTAAAGGCGATTAGCACGAAGCCGAGAGAGTACCAACTTGGTATGGCGAATGTGCTCCTCCAAGCTTTTGGAGAAAATGAGGATGTCGTCCAAATATACGATGACGAACGTTCCCAAAATGTCCCGGAAGATATAATTCATGAATTCTTGGAAAACAGCAGGGGCATTGCATAGGCCGAACAGAATCACTAAGTACTCATAATGTCCCGAACGCGTGTTAAACGCAGTTTAACATTCGTCCCCGTCTCATATATGAATAAGATTGTAGGCTCCTCTTAAATCGAGTTTGGAGAATATAGAGGCTCCTTGTAGATGGTCGAAGAGTTCTGAAATCAAAGGAAGGGGGTACTGTTTTTTTACCGTAATATTGTTAAGTCCACGAAAGTCGATACAGGGTCTTTAAGGAGCCATCCTTTTTCACGAAGAAGAAGTCTGCCCCGGCGGGGGAGGTGAAATTCCGGATGAACCCCTTCTTAAGATTCTCCTGGATGTATGACGTCATCGCTCCGTCTCGGGCACAGATAAGGGGTAAGACTTGGACTTGGGGAGTATGGTTCCAGGAATTAAATCAATGGGACAGTCATAAGAGCGATGAGGGGGTAACACCTCAGCCTAGGTTTTGTTGAAGATATCTAAGTATTCATGGTAAACCTTCGGCAAAGCGGAGTGGGGAGATGAGGTGGTGCCGAGGCCAGCGAGCACGGCAACAGGAGGAGAAACCGTCTTCTCTGAGGTAGCAGCCCATTGGATCGGCAAAACATTGGTCCAATCAATACGCGGTTGTGAAGATTTAGCCACGGCTGTCCCAGAATAACCTGGACAGTAGGGGAGGGGAAAACATCGAAGACCATTACCTCAGCATGACCATCCGCGGTGGTCAGGGTAAGTGGAATTGACTCCCAAATGATGAAGGCTGGTTGAAGCGGTCGACCGTCAATAGCCTCCAGGCCGATGGGCGACTTTTTCTTGACTAACGGGATTTGGTTGTTGCAAGCGAAGGCGTGATCAAGAAAGTTGCCACCAGACCCGGAGTCGATGAACGCTTCCAGAGTTATGGGGAGTAATATCTTCTTCGGTAGTTCCTTAGGGAGAGAGGGACAAGGAGAAATAGTACCCAGTAGAAGCCCCTCTACCTTTACTGGGCGTTCCCGTTTCCAAGCAGCAGTGACGAAGTTGGTGTTCTGCGGAACCGCAGTAATAGCATAGACCCTCCTCGCGGCGTCGCGCTTTCCCAGCGGCCTGAAGCTGTTGGCTACCGATCTGTATCGGTTCAGGAGCGTCCAGCGCAGGGAAGGCCAAAGGGGGAGACCTAGGAGAAACAGGCAAGGACGAGAGAGAACGAGAATGGTGGCGCTCGTGGCGTCATTCTTGAGTGCGCTGATCCATCCGGATACTGAGGGCAATGAGTTCCTCGAGGGATCAAGGCCGGGCGTGAGCTGCAATGTCATCCTTGAGAGATTCGGACAAACCATGCCAGCATGCCGCAGCGAGAGCTTCATCGTTCCACTGGGTTTCTGCAGCGATGGGCGGAACTCCACCGCGTATCTTGCAGCTGACGAGCCTGAGAGAGATGAAACAAGGAAAAAGCGGCAGTCTCCCTACGCGCTGGTGTGTCAAAAACCTGTTGGAACACATGCCGGAATTTGGAGTAATCTTGGGTTATATCTGGTCTGTGTTCCCAGAGGGGAGAAGCCCAAGCGAGATCGTTGCCAATGAGTAGAGCATAGATATAGGCCACCTTAGTACGTCCAGTAGGGAAGTAGGACAGGGACATCTCGAACTGGACGTCACACTAATTCAGGAACCCTCGGCAACGAGTGGGTCCCTGTCATACCGGTTGGGGGGTGGAATACGTGGCCTCGGATTACTTATAGGCACTGGGGCCGGAGTAGACGGTGCCACAGGAGATTCCCGGAGGGATAAGTTAGAAAGTCTCTGTGTGACATTAGTGAGTTGGACGTTTAGGAATTGCCAATGTTCCATGGAGACACCTTGGCCCACCTCAGGGGGGTCTGCATTTGTTGGGCTCTGCATAATTTAACGCCTGTATGCCCGCAGACCTGGCCAGTCCCCAGTACTGAGGTGGGTAAGGGTATAACACGCACCCACAGCAGTGAGGGCGTGCCCGGAGGGTGGTAATTGCGTTGCCGGGCCTGGTGGGTAAGGGTTAACGTTATACTTGCTGAATCCGGGGTGCCAGAGGTCGGAAGGTAAAGTCCAAGAGCCAGAGTTCAGGGGTTGGAGAGAGCAGCGTAGTGATGTCCGAAAGCCAGGGTTCAAGAGCAGGAGAAGGCAGCGTAGTCAAATCCAAAGTAGAGATCAAGTTCAAACCAAAGGAATCCAAACAGGGGCAGGGACAGGAACCAGAGCTGAAACAGACAAGGGAGCTTGCCATAGACACTGCACACACAGGAGCTACAGGAAAGCTATGCAGAGCAAGGACTGAGAGGACAGAGTGGGGTTATATGGTAAGAAGGGCCAATAGGGGTGAAGGGAGGAGCAGAGGTTTGAGTGGGTAATTGCAGGGGTAGGTCTGTGAGATCAGGGGAGGAGACAGGGAGGTAATCGAGGGTAATAGCCTGCAACCGACGGGGGGCAGAGCCAGTGCATGGGGAGGGCTGGTAACTAGAGCGGGTGCGCGTGCCTTCTGTAACTTTGTTATGCGCGCGCACCGCACGTGTACCAGAGCGTGGGGGAAGCATCGCGGAGGAGGCGCTCGGCACCAGAGACAGAAGGGAAGGAGGAGCGGAGGAACAAGGTAGGGAAAGGGCTGGGATAATGGAGGCACGTCGAGGGGCGCATGTACCACGATAGGAGACAAGAGATCGGGAGCGCGCGCTCGGTGAGGGAACCGCACGCGTGCGCAGAACGTGTGCCTGGGCGTGCAGACCGTGCCGTGGAGGAACGACTCAGGGAGGAGGATAGAGATTGGGGACGTAGGGGAGCGGGACAGCTAGCCTCCGTGGGACCTGGGGTGACGGGGACACGCTGGGAAGTGCGAATCCCCCGATCCGTTACATTTTCTAATGTAAATAAATCTAATTTAGCTAGCCTCCTCATACGATAGATTGTCCATCCCCTTTATTAATTTGGTGGCTCTTCTCTGCACTCTCTCTGTTGCTACCCCATTTCTGTCAACCATTACAATTATACTCCTCGCTGCCTACGCACTTTCTAATCACAATTTCTATGCTGCCAGTCCTGTTACTAAACCTGTGGGGTTACCACCCTCTCCTAAGAAAGGCCAAACCATCTCCCTGTCACTCCCCGCTAAGGAAGAAGCTGCCACGGTCCCTAGTCCTGAGTTAACCTCCCTGGGTTCTGTCCCCGAGGTTATTCCTGTCTTAACCCCTGCTAGTCAGGCCTATGAGTCTCCCACTATAAATCCCTTCATCCCCCAGGTCAGTGTGTCTTCCCTAGCACCAGAAAATGAATCCTGTTTGCCCTCTCGTTCTAAACCAGAATTTCTAAGCTCTGTTCCCGAGGTTATTTTTGTTTTAACCCCTGCTAGTCTGCTATTTGAGGTCCCCATTGTTAACCCTTGTACCCCGCAGACTAAGCTGAGGTCTCTAGGGCAAGAAGCTGAAAACCCTATGTCCCCACTCTCGGAGACAAGCGTATCTTCTCCTGATTCTCAGGTACAGCCTAACTTAACCCTTGAGGTTTTTCCTATGTTAAGCCCTGCAGGTCAGCCCTGTGAACCTCCCTTGGTAAATCCCTGTAGTCCGCCAGTCAAGGGTACCTCCTTAGTTTCAGAGGATGAACCCCTTATGTTCCCTGACTCAGCTACAATTCTCGGGGCTATGCCCCCTGAACTTTCAGCAATAATACTGGCTCCAGTTAAAAGTATTCTGGAACCGTTTGTTTCCCTAAGCCTGTTAGCAGAATCCCCACTCCTAGGTATGTCGCTTACCCAGTCTGTCACTCAGAGAGCTGTAATCCCTGCTTCTGAGCATAGACCCCTTTCCGTGGAATCTGTAGTCGTTTCTGATGTCCCAGACACTTTTTCCCAAATACCCACTTCAGAGACCAGCACAGTTGTGGTTGCCCCCCTTGTACTGTCTGTGTTCTCCTCTTCTCAAATCCTAGGGTTAAAAGTGAACAGTACATATTATGCCCCTTTCCAAGTGACCCCTTCTGAGATCAGCGTATCTGCTGTGACTCCCTTAGTACAATTACAGTTAGGGCCCTCCTTTTTGAAGGATCAGGTTTTCAAATTTCAAACTCCCTTTTCCCCTGATTTTGTGAACCTGCAGTCCCTTCTCACTGTAGTTAAAGGTTATCCAACAGCCGCTGAGTTAAGCTCTGCCGCTGCTAAAACTTCTGTTGTAGAAGTAACCTTCCCTAGTTCACTTCCTATCCTTGACTCTAAGTCTGTCTCCTTGGGACTGGTGACAGCTATTAGCGTCCCTTCTACGGTCCCTCAGGCTATCACTTCAGAGATCAGCTTATCTGCCCCTGATCCCTTACTACGCTCTGAGTCTCCCCTTATGGCTTCTAGGATCTCCCCAGCACTCCCTGTGTTAACCCTTGGCTTCTCTCTGACTCCTGAGGTAGAGCCTGACTGCCTGCTCTCCACCTCTGCGGTAGTCTGTGAGATGCCTATCACCTTTACAAAGATTCCTGTTTTGCAAGGTATTTCTCCTATTAAGTCTGTGATACCTGCAATTCCTTTAATTGGTTCTAAGACCCCTGTCACTGAGTCTCCTATGGAGTCTGATGCTCTCACTAGGGATTCTCAGGGACCCACTTCAGAAACAAGCACAATGTTCTCTGATCTTATTACAGCAGCTAGTTCAGTTCCTGCTGGTTTTCAATCACCCACTTCAGTGACAAGCAAGATGTCCCTTGTTTCTATTGGAAAGTCTACCCCAGTTTCTTTCATGGATCATGCCACAGCCTCCGGGATGATTAAAGATGACTTTAAGTCTGGGATACCCACTCCTTTAATAATACTGTTTCACGCTGATTCGCCCACAGTATTCGGGGTATCCACTACTGACTGTATGTCTACTACCACGAACTCAGGGGTATCGCATTTGCAACTTTCAGTAATACCCGCTGTGTCTCTTTTTTCAAAAGACCCCGTCTTTAAAATGGACTTATATTTCCCTGTGTCTCCCACAATACTTGGGGTACTTACTATTGACTGTCCTGTTACAAAACTTGGGTTACCTCTCAGGAAGGTGCCTGGAGCTACCGATGTTAAGAACCCTATGTTTAAAACAGTAATATCTCACATTTCTTCTCCCACAGTATCAGGCGAGACCTGGGTACCTGGGACCTCCACTCCTAAGCCAAGCTCTAGTTCTCTGTTTTCCTTCTCTGTGTTGGAGGTACCCAGTGTTAACCCCAAGACTTCTATTCCTAAGCTGGTTGCACCGCTTACCTGCATTCCTGCTTTCTCGGATAAGATCTGTTTTCTCACCTTTCAAACAGAGTCTTTACTTGCAGGTTTCTGTGCGGTGTCTGAAGTGTCCTTTCTGGATTGCATGTCTTCATTCTCTAGGACGAAGATACTCATGCTGGACCTGCTTGCTTTGCCTGAGGCGTCCATCCCTGTTCTTGATAGCCCCACTATGAGTTTGGACGTGCTATCCCCTACTGTCTCCATGATGCTTACTATGCCCTTCGCCAAGGCCATAACTTCGGATTTGATTCCCCCAAAAAGGCCAAAGGAGGCGGATCCTGCAACTGCATGTACCACAACCAACAATTACGTAAACTCTACTACCAGCTCTCTCGAATTGCTTGGGATTACAAGCCTGGTTCGTATCAAGACTACTGCTCCAATATCTTGCAGTAAACCCGCCCGCCCAATACCTTCGCTAACCACCGCCCTGAATACCTTGGGAGCTACAGACTCTCGCAACTTCTTACATGCTGATTCCACCAAAGCCATTGTCTGCACCGAATTCCCCAATGTCATTTTTGTCCGACAATCAGTGTCCTGTGTTCCGTATTCTTGGACTATTACTATGCACCGGACACCTGGCTGCTGCCCTTCTGATGTCCCTATTCCGGAGTTCCCTGGTCCCATTGCCCGTGAACCAAAAACCGCAGTGCCACCACTGTTCTTTGCGGCACTCGCCAATGTACACCTGGATTTTGGACCTAAATCTCGCCTGAGACACTTCAGGAACAACTCAATGTCTCCCAGACCTATGAATGGTCCTGCCCACCCAGGCTTCTCACCCAGTAGTGGGAGCACTGTAAGGAATCCCAACAAACCGTGGGCTTTCAACACCACCTCTCGCCTAAGGAGGTTTAGAAACAACTCCATGTCCCCCAAATCTGTGATGGACCTTGTTCGGCCTGAGGTCTCACCTAAAGGGGGGGGGAGGGTACTGTAAGGAATCCACTCCTGGCTTTTACTATAGCCTTGCAGACATCTGCAGTTGCAAGCTTCCTCTGGCAATCAATGGCACATGTGCTGTCTCTCATTGCAGCTTCTGCTCTGTGCCCTATCATTGGAGGAATGCTCACACACCCTCCTCCTGTGATTGGATCTCCGCCCTTTATACCCTGGGCGTTGGCACTGAAACAGTGCCGAGCATAATTCCTACCCTGGACGTTACAGTCTCTGCCACAAGCCGATCTGGCTTGTATCCTGATGTACTAACTTCTCTAGTTCTTATCCTTAGTTCCTAGTTCCTGAGGCCGCCTGCTAGTTCCATGCGGGGGCCCGTTCCTGAGTTCTCTGCTGAAGCGTTGTTTCCTGTGGCCGCCTGCTAGTTCCATGCGGGGGCCCGTTCCTGACTTCTCTGCTGAAGCGTTGTTTTCTGAGGCCGCCTGCTAGTCCCATGCGGGGGCCCGTTCCTGACTTCTGTGCTGAAGTGTTGGTTTCCCGACGCTGCCCTGCGGTGTACTTCAGCCAGCCTGCTGTCTCCTCCTGCTGAGACCGGCGTCATGGGCCGAGGCCGCTCCTCACGAAGAGGCCACTCCCGCGCTCACACTCCTAAGCTGAAGCGGGGAACTCCTGACTACCTGTTGCCAAACTCCTGCTTGAATAACGACGATGCTGCCTTCTCCAATCCTGACCCTGCTACGTACGACTACGAACTGCGCACTCCGGGTCAGTCTGTGCGGACTAAGGTCGGTGATTATATAACCCCACCTCAGCCCCGCGGTCCGGTCCCGGTTTGTGGCGAGCACAATCGTAACAGTGCCACACGGCCCTGAGAAGTCTGGCTCCCTCTAATTATTTTCCCCTGCTCTTCTCCCCACCCCTGCCTATCAGTGGAATTAATATGTTTGAGGGGGCCGTTCTCATTCATTACTCTGCAGCCTTGTAATAACTAGCTATTGGCTACCTGTTCTTTAAATGCTCAGCCAACCCTTCTGCAAATTGGCTGAGCATAAACTTTTGTTTATGTAACAAAGTGCTAGCCCCAAGCACACAGCTGCCTTCCTAACACTTGCCTTCCTTGCTCCTGTTTAACTTCGGCTCGTATTTGGAACCCCGGCTTCGCACCACGCCTATCCGATCTCTCCTATCCTAGACCACGGCAAGTACCACGACCACTCTGACATCTCCTACCCTAACATGGCTACACAACCTTCACTTTGCACTTGGTTGCTCGGTTGCTGGTCAGTGGTTACCAACATCCCCACCTAAGCCTCGCGGTCCTGTCCTGTTTGTGGTGAGCACCCGTTACACATACACACACACACACACACAGTATATTTATATATTTACTACTGCATACTTATTTATTTTGTTTTTGAGTACTGCAAACAAAACAAGACTAACATTTGTTTGTTTCAAAAAGGGAAATAAAATCCTGTATGTCTCCAGTAAATTGCAATCTATTCGGCTTCCTCTATTAATACTCCTCAAATTATCCATGTATATTTCTCCATTTTAAAAATAAATCGCAAACAATTCTTAAAAGTAGCTACTATACCTTTTATTACAGTTTCCAAGGGTAATAAATGCAATAATCTTACTTCTCGAATGTTTCCTTGGCCGCCAGTGAAATGTCCTTTCCGCTAATCTCAATGGATGACCCTGCGTCAAATGTACAGCCTTCGAGTGATAATTTCCCTTACAAGTTCTTTTTATTGACTCATACAAGTCAATGGGAGTTCAGGCAGATCAAGTGTGTACACACAATGTCCTTAATTAATAACCCCCTACGTTTTATCTGCTATAGATTTCATATTTACATTTATTAAACAATTGTTCTCAGTGCTTGAATTTATATAGAACATTCACTTAGTCATTGAAAACAAATGTTAAAAAAAATGGATTGCATAACATACAGGATGTATTATTAAAAATCCTGCAAATAATTATTCTTTTTTTGTAAATCATTATTATAGCAAGTTAGCAAAAATAGCAGCTTTATCAAACTAAGGAATCAAAAATCCTTGTACCACTGATCCCATTTTTGACATCCAAGTAAAAGGTGCTAGGGGGTGAAATGTATTGCTGTAGTTATTACTTTTATATATCACCATATTCCAAGTTCTTCCTATTACGTTTAGAAATAAATCTAAAATATTTGTAGTCCCAAAGACACAGAGCGATCCATATGGCTCTTGAGAAAGAAATAAGAACAGAGAATAAATATAGGTTTCCTGTGAAATTAAATAGTTAAAAAAGGAGACAGAGAGAGGGGACGGGGAGAGAGTGAAAGGGGAGATTAAGGAAGAGAGTAAGAGAGGAGGGCGAGTGTGAGAGAAAAGGGAGTGAAGTGTAAGATAGAGGGGGCGAGTTTAAGAGAGAGGGGGAGAGAGTGACGAGAGTGTGAGGCAGGGGAAGAAGCAGATGAGAAAAGTATGTAGAGAACAAGCTGGAGAGAAGTGTAGCAAGTAGGGGAGAAACTGGCGCATTTTGATAATGTATGGTACCGTACCTATGGCTCAAATTAAAGTACAGTCAAATCTGACCAGGCCCATAATATGAATTCAGTTTGACACCCCTGTATTACATACATACATACGAACACATGGAAATTAATGATTACTTTGTGGTTAGGTTTTGTGTTTGTGACAGCAAATAACAGATACTATAGAATTTGTAAATTCGTAATATCCTTGAGGAGAGAAAAAGCTCAGGGTATAAATGATAAAGTATCTGAGTAGCATCAATATGTGAGAGAGGGTATGGAAACAAGGATACAAATTGAGCTACAACATCGAGATTGTATTGATGTTTGATATAATGATGCAGCTTATCATTTACTAATCTGTCCTCATAGTTTGCATGAAATGTAGGAAACATTTTCTCATGTTCAGTGCGTTTAGACAAGTAACCAGGACCTACACGTTATCATCAACTCAAACATGGCCATTAAGTCGCTGAATAGAAATGCAAGACAGTAAAATTGATAAGTATGAGGGGCAGCCAATTCATCCTCTAGTAGTTCATTCTATTGACTATGCAAACATTTACTGATTTGCTTATGAATGGTGCTACATTGATGCAAAACATATATATAGAGACTGAAATCTTAATGATTAACTTAACGTAATTTTAAAGCAACCGTCTGGTTAACTAAAACAAAGTAGAGCCTAAAATTTAGAATGAAATGCAATTCTTTAGTTACCTTCTTGAACAGTTATTTCTAATGGATTTCCAGTGGGAGAGTGCAAAAGCTTTTGGTAGTTCTGTGCGCTTTGATCAAATAGTTGGACAAGGAGAGCACACGTTTTCTCGTATTCACATCTGCTTACAGTACAAAGCTGTTCCAGCTGTTGAAATACTGTAGCTGTATCATCTAGTGGATCATCCAGGCCGTCCCTAGCAAGTAAAATAGAATGATAAATATACACACACATGCATAGTAAGTTTATGTTTATATATTTATATAGTGTATAAGTTTGTAACTAATAATCATCTCAACCTTTTTTACTATGCAACTTTGATTTTATCATCAAGAACAACCACTGCAAAGGAGATATGAGGGAAACGTGGCTTACGAAAGATCTATTTTCCTTTTATCACGGCAGTACGCCAATGGGTTAATAAGCTCTCCCCTTCTGACGTGGGACAGGAACAAACGCATCCAGAGGCACAAATAATATTACCCCTAAGAAAATTGACTTCATCATACCACCATTTATTTCCACACGAGAAAAACATAAGGGAAAGCTATGTGCTGCCATGATGGACTGAAGGAAAATAAATTTACGGTAAACCAAATTTTTCCGTTCCTCACCGTTTATCAGGCAGCACACCAATGGTATTTATTCAAGCAATAGAAAAGAAGTGAAAACACGGCAACAAGAAAAAAAACGTATTCATCTTTGACAACATGAAGGATCTTCGTGCTGAAAACTGCACGCTGAGGTGCCTAGATGTCGAGCTTGTAAATGCTTAGTGAAGGTCTGGATACTGTTCCATGTGGCTGCTTACAGATCTGCTCTGTTGAAGTTTGTGCTTTTTCTGCCCAGGAAGTTGGATATTAGTTTGTTAATATGCAATGGAAATTGTTTGTATGATTCACCTTGCAATGATTCAGTTAGATGCTTTACCTCCTTTGGTTTCCCCTGAAAAAAAAGAACAAGGAGGCTGTCCGATCTTCTAAATTCTTGTGCTTGCTTCAAATAATCTACTAAGCACCTCTTAATATCTAATTTTCCTTATCGTTCTTTGGATGTGGACACAGTATTGGTAGTGCAATCTCTTTGTTTCTATGAAAAAATGATGTCAGCTATGGGTGAAATTGAGGAATTGCGCCTAAGCGCCACTTTATCTTCATGGAATATCAAATAAGGCTCTATAATAGCTAACACGTATAGCAGATGTGATTGCCATTGAAAATGCGATTTGAGCAACAGTGTTTTAATGTCCATCTCTTCCAAAGGTTCAAGTGGTCTGTTGGCTTTTACAAGTCTCCGCATGAGTGGCTGATCTGCAATTTGCTGTGTTCCGATTTCTATAATTGTGGTAACCTTAACTGTAAGGGTATTTGGTATAAAAACTAAAAAAAATAAAAATAAGCCCCAATGCTACATTCAATATGACAAATTATACAGTTAAATACTATCTGTTTTTCTTCTCATAAATAAAGGTCATTTAGTTTAATCCTTTGGCCAAAGCATTACAAGTCTGCAACCACATCAAGGTAAACTCTTTTCTGTACGTTCTACACTACCTGTAAACATTCTCTTCACCTTTTTAATGGAGGAAGAAATGCCTCAATAGACTGGTCATTCACAGGTTTTGTTGCCAGGACTGGCTAGTTAAAAGTGGGATTGTTGATCTTAAAATCAAGGGGGCGGGGTCACAGGCCTCCCAGCAATTGTTACGAATTGACATTTAAAAACACACATAGTCCCAGCAGGCTCAAAACGCAAACCCACTACACCATCTTCCCTGGTTTTAAGCTCACTCATCCCACTTTTAACTAGCAGGTCCAGGCATACAGCCTGGTTTGTGGGACTGTAATGTTTTGGCCAAGGGAATTTAAATAATAAACATTATTTCTAATAAGAAAAACAGATACTGTAGTATTTAATTAGATAATTTGTCATATTGTATGTAGCATTTGGGATTTTTGTCTTTGTTGCCGCTGCGACCACCAACACCTTTGTAAAAACTCTGGGTGAATAGGAGAGGCCAAAGAGTAAAGCCTTAAATTGGTAGTGATTTAACTTGCTATCCTCTATTAATGCAAAGCTTAGAAATCTTTGATGCGACTGGCATATGGGAATGTGCCAATAAGTGTCCTTTAAATCTATTGCCAACATATAATCGATGGATGTAATTTATTGATCACAGATTTTATAGACTCCATCTTGAACTGGTCACCAGGTCACTCTTTGACAAAGGTCCTACGGGCCGAAACGCGTCAGAGGACCTGACAGCACGATGTTTGAATAAAGTCTGCTTTTAATTCACCATCAGCCTCTCTCCATCCATTGCTGTGCTGCCGTTTACCTGTCCTGTTTGGGGGAAGATTTTTCCATCTTGAACTGATCCACAAATTTCAGGTCTACGACTGGTCTGAAACCCCTGGTAGCTTTTGGCACCAGAAACATAATGGTATATGTTCCTCTTTTCTTTTGTACTGATACAGGTGTTATTACGTTTAAGTGCAGTAAATCACAAACTGCCGTCATTCAGGTCATCCTCTTGACTGGACCGGATGGAGCAGGAGTTGCCATAAATCTTTTTGTTCTAATCTTTGTCAATTCTCTGGAATAAACCCTCTCAATTAGATGACCAACCCAGCTGCCTGATGTTATTAATTGCCAATGGGTGATGAAAATGCTCAATCTTTCTCCTAGTTTCTTTCATGTCTGGACTGAATGCCCTTCTACTGTAGCGTCACAAACTTACAGGTCTCTGGAAAGGTGGTATTCCCTTGGATCTGCCTGTGGAAGATCTTCCTGATGGTCTGTATCTAAAGGAAATCGAATAGTCTCTGAAATTTCTACCAAACTTCTGTTCTTTCGGCAGGAGCTTTGAGCAACAAAAAAACAAACAGTATATTTTGCTTGGTCATATCTTGGGGCAAAACTCTGACAGCTGCCGCTTATCCACCAGCTGCTCTAATCCGCCGCAAACAACAAATTTCCTTTAAAATGGTAAAGAACAAAGTTTGGTTTTTAGAGGCTGCATCTGCAAACCAGGCTTTCAAATATAATACTCGTTTGGCTGAGCATGATATGGCCATGCTTTTAGAGAAGATTTGCAGAGGCCTAGGCAAATTAGAGGGCACATCTTGAGAATTTTTTCCTTAGATACTTTAGAGCCGACACGCTTTTCTACTTGCGCCAACCAGGCTCTTATGGATCTGGATCTGCATGCTGAAGTGACGTTTGGTTTGCATATGACTCCTGCTGTTATGACGCTAGAGCCTTAAAGGCTCATTCTGCCTGCTTGTCCATCGTATCTCTAAAGCTTAAACAATCATCTAACGGAATAACAAGATTTTCTTGACAATCTTGAAACTGGTAGATCCACCTTAGGCTACGTCAATGCTGTCTGCGCTGCACGCGCCTGACAGGCTGGCGGCGCGTGCAGCCGAGTTCCCCAGTCTGCAGTGAGCTGCAGGGGAAAAGACAGGGTGGGTGTTACGGGGGCACGGCCATGACATCACCCGGCAGGTTCACCCTCATTGGCTGAACCGCCAGGGGGAGTGGCCTAGCTCTCAGTCGCTTGTTCTGCTGACAATTTTCCTGTCTGCAGGAAAAACGGATCACGCAGTGCGCGGCCACCCCTTGCAGCGGGCCCGGACCCATTGAGGGGCGGCTCTTGTCCCGCCATAGCAGACGCTGCAGCAGCCAGCGGGGACCAAGCCTTAAGCGGATTAGCCCATGTTTTTGAATCTTCATGGTCGAAGGGGTACATGATATTAAACAATCTGGATAAAAATTCCTTTTTAACCAGGAGTTGCTACTACCCATGAATCACTTTCTTGACAGTCGAATGCACTGGGAAAACTCTAGATTTTCTGTGAAACCCCAAAAAACATGCTTCCCTAATGGTTCTTTAATATCCTCAATTTCCATTAATGACTTCACTGCCTTTAGCAGCTTGACTATATCTTCTGGTGCAAAGCTTGTATTATTACCCTTCTTTCACTCACTTTCATTCGATGAAGAATTAGACACAGTAATTATGTTCTTACGGAAACATCCCAATCAAACTCCTGTGAATTGTATGGTTACTGGTGTTCTCTTGGATTATGACCTGAACTTTGAGTAGAAGAAGTTTGTGTGTTAGCGAACTTGAAACTATCAAACGTTTGCTGCATCACTGACTGAAACCATCCTAGACAACTCTGGATTTGAATGGGATTCTCTTCCAAGGCCAAGACTGCGCTTATAGTGCCCGCGACGGCGATGTGACATCGCTCCAAAACAAAACAATTTACTCCTTATAGTAAGCGCAACGGGCGACCGAGCGACCAAAAATTTGGAAGCCAGGTAAATTTGATTTTTCAGAGACTGTCGCCACATGTGACTGCCTCTGAACCAATCAATGACCCCATCGCTGAAAGTTAAATTATAACTTCCACGGGTGGCGACGGCATCGGTCGTGTCGCCATCGCCAGCACTATAAGCGCGGCCTTAGTGTACCACACATGCTTAAAAAGTTTCTTCTTGAACTTGTCCGGTAAGATTTGTTCGCAGCTAGAACAAGCCAAATGTTGCCTCTTTGAGGTAATTTTTTTTCGGTTTGGTATCACCAATATTGGGTTCTTGAGGGGCTTCAGGCCCTGTATTTTGGGAAGCAGACATCTGTGGGAATGTACGGTACAATAATAGAACAGGTCTGACACAAACCCCACAAAATAATAATACAGCAGAAATAAAAAAAACTTTGAGTACTTGCACCAAGAAACAATCCAGGTGCTGGGCCATCAAACTACTGCCTTCCTTGCCCCTGTCTTCATTGCTTCTTGCCTGCCATACTTACAGCTTCCAGAAGCATTTAAGGGAACTTCCTGTACCACGTGCGACAATGGATGACATCAGACACCATTGCATCAAATGAGGAAACTTCTGGCACCCAGACACTAGACTCTTTTGGCATCACATGGCCCTGAGCTTCCCCCTTAATCACCAGCATTAAACCACAGATGCGGCAGATGCAGCATACTCCGGCACTGCAGGGGAGTCTCAGGAACCTGAGTAAGATTCCAGACTCCTAAGTCCGGTAAGCAGAATGCTGCCTTATTTTAGGAAAATGGCCTCATGCAATGAGCTGGCCCCACAATACCGCTGGATGCCTAGGATCGGGATGCTTATAGCCTTCTTTCCCCACTTATCAGTTGGTGACCTGACAACCTCAGAACCCTTTGAGGGAGTTTCCTGAAAAACAGAAAACACGATGCGGGTTCCTACCTACCAGTAGTACAGAGGGAAAAAAACACTGTTAAAAGAAGGGGAGGGGATCCCCGTTATACCGCCAGATGAAAGTTTGTTCCTGTCCTACCTCAGGAGTAATTTCCCTACCTCAGGAGTAATTTCCTATTAACTCATTGGTGTGCTGCCTGATGGACGGTGAGGAAAACGGGCAACAACTTTTCTCTGTGGTGTATCTTGCCCCCATAACTTTCCCAGACATTTCTATAGCCCCATTGATTTCATTCTTAATATTGAAGCCTAGGTCAAAGCTAGTAAAAATTACAAAAACATTAGTTGAAATTTACTTAGTCAATGTAGTATTCTCAAAATTTGAATACGTCTATACCAGGAGACAAGAGCCCTATGGGACATCGAATATGACAAATTATTTAGTACATTACTATGTATTTTATCTATATTCTTTCTTCATAAATATGGGTAATTTAGTTCAATGTTTGGCCAAAATATTTTACGCCTACAACCATGTCACAGTAAACCCATTTCAGTAGGTTCTGCACTACCAATATTATACCGTCTTATGTATTTCTTGACTGCATAGAGAAAAGAGAAAAACAAAATACTGTAGCCAAACGCATGGGGTGCGTGGCATGTTTGCAGGGTTGCCACCTTCTACTGAAGGCTAACCCAGAGACATTTTGCAATTAAATTACATTTTTAAAATGTATTTATATATTTATTTCTCTTGCCTTCTCCGGCAGGGCATCTCCCCCTGCAAGGTCCAGTCAACATGGCTCCGCGACTTCAAACGGCCATAACAACAGGAAATCTGATAGCACCAAGGCGTCACCTTTTGGCATGGCAACGTGACACCACGCAGCATCCCGTTGTCATGGCCATGCGGCGCCATTTGACATCACGGAGCCATATTGACGGGATCGTATAGGAGGAAATGCCGATTACCTGAGATTTTTCAGGTAAACCCGTAGCCAGGAGATACTTTGCCGAAATCCGTAGTCTCCGGGTTAAACCCGGAGTAGTGGAAACCCTGCATGTATGCGTGACTAAAGCAAGTATAGTATTTTTGCTTGTGAAAGCTACCAGAAGAGATTTCCAACTCGTGACTTAACTCTCAAACGTGAAAAAGAAAATATCCCTCTTATCGACCAGACTTTGGGCCATATTTCCTAAGCCTGTTAAACTGTAAGGTCCCAATTACTTCATTGGATCGTAAGGCACATTACAAGCACTGCTTGATAAATATGGCTCTTTATCTCTTCCGCCCCTGTATGAATAATATCTCACATACATAGAATATGATTAGCAATTATTACAAGATCTAAAACGCTTCGTCTTGTTTTGTTATACCTTACAACTACAGAAACAGACTCCAGCCTGGAAGTTATATAGGCTTTTGTGACCTCTGGTGCATATGTATCCAGAAGGTGAGGTTCTGTTGACTTAACAAATGGCACAGAAGCTACCATTCTTTGCCACAAGGTCAGCAAGTAATGTACACTGTTTGGAGCAAATTCCCAATGCTGTAAGAAAGCAAGAAAAAATACTTCAGGCATTTGTAACTTCTGAAAACAAAAAGTATGTTATTAAAATTGCATCAGTGTCTACTTTCCAGCTATTAGAACATACTGTACATAAGAAAACATGTTTTTTCAGCAATTTATAGCAATCTCAACTAACTATAAAGATTCAGTGTTTTTACTCAAATAGTAGATTGTCATATACAGAAAACAGGTCATTGTTGCAATAAAGCAACGTTACCTCCCGGGGTGGTTTGGGGGAGGGCGACTAGGTGGGAAGCAGCAGGTCTCTCCGCAGCTGTACCGCATTCATCTCAATTCCGCTTCCCCCTGCAGGTGCTGCCGGTAGCAGTCCAGGCTGGGCACGGAAAATGTCTGTTTAAAAATCCTGCGTTCCGCGGTCCAATAGGAAGCAGCAACGTCATGCCTTGCAACTTCCTGTTGGCTCGTCTGAAATGGGACCTTTAAATATTTGAGATATCGGCAGCCTCTTTAGAGGTAGTTATCTCGGGGAGTAGGGAGTTCCCAGAGCTGAAATTAACGTGGTTCAGTCCGAAGACCCCCTGCTTCTCACCTAAAAGAATTACAGGCATACCCCGCATTAACGTACGC
>NC_134487.1:214977604-215037604 GCF_040206685.1 Ascaphus truei
TTTCAGTAACATACATATACATCTAAATAATATTCACATATACACGTTTGCTATAAATGGAATTATTACAATTTTTACATTATATACACGTGCAATGAATGGAATAAACACTGTAATAAGTTTGAAATCGCCTATCCGAGCTGCTATGCATGGCTGATCCCTTTTCTCCAGCTTCCTTGAATGTACTACTGTATGAGGAAGATCATGTGACCAGATGCTAGTGCACGTTTAGAGAGAGGGAGGGCAGTGCTGACAAAGGGGTGTGCCTGGGTTTGTGACAGGCCATGAAGGGGCAGCGCCTAAGCAAATGCTTGTTAAAATAGAATACAAGAAAATTGGTCTTTCAAAGTTGTTTTTTTAAAAACCGAAAATGCTAAAAGTATTTTTTCTTACTACAGAACTGATTTATTAAAAAAAACACACATGCAGGATATAGACTGAACTGCAGCTTTAAATATCATCTCAGTTGAGATTTCACTAAATCCTAGTAATTTGTTTGCCAGTTAAATTGAACAATATAAAAACAATATTGTGCCTAAACTTTACAGTTACTGTACATAGACTGTGTATTGTCATGCTATATACTGTACACAAACAAACATTAGGCCTTGACCCCGCTGCCTACTACAGCGTCCGCTGCACGGACGAGAGCCCTCCCCTCAATGGCGCCGGGCCCGCTGCGAGAGGGGCTGCAGCGCTGGGGCGAGAGTTGCTCCTGCTCTCAATAGAATTGAGAGCAGGACTCGCGACGAGCGATAAGGCACGCCCCCCGGCGGTTCAGCCAATGAGGGCGAACCTGCTGGGTGACGTCATGGCGGCGCCCCCGTCACTCCCCCGCCACGCCCCCCCCAGTCTCTCTTCCTGCAGTGAGCTGCAGACCAGGGAATCGGCTGCATGCGCCGCCAATCTCACGGGCGCGCGTTGCAGCGGAGTTACCGGGGCCTTAGCCTTATATATATAATGCTTTGCATCTCCCAAGTCCTTGCTTAAAAGCTGCGTCTAAAGCAGCATGCATTGGCTAAGGGTTGCTCATGTAATGTGAGCATGAGATAAAAGGTGGCATTGTGTGCTCATTTTCATGTCATTTCCCAGAATCCCTTGCTGCAGTGGAAGTGCTGTGTGCTGGGTGATAATGGTGAAAGACAGGGTTGCAGACCTGTCTAAGACATGCAAATGAATATACAGTAATATTTACAGTTGCTATATAAATATATATATATATATATATATATATATATATATATATATATATATATATATATATATATATATATATATATATATATATATATTTCCAAAACAACATTTGCAGAGAAAAGATACATTGCAATGCAAGATGTTCTTCAAAAACTGAAAATGTGCATAGTTGAAGTACTCATCAAAAACAGACCATGACCCTCAGTGCCACACTAAACAATATTTTTTACCTGCAGGCTTGTAATAGTAAAATTGGCTATTAATCTAATAACTTCAGAGTAGTCCTCCACAACGACTAACTCCCCCAATTGGTAATTTGTCTTCAGACGGGCTAGAAACCGACAAAACTCATGGTAAGTTCCTGGATCAGATAAGCCCTGCATGACAGAAAACAGAGAAAAGTTATATAACACAAATGTTCTTTAGTAACCAAAGGATTTCATTGCATTTTTAAGGAATTCATGGATTGTGTTTTTTTTTTTTTCTGTTCGAACCTTTTGAACAAGTGAATCACCATGGGAAGATTTACTAGGTGGCAATCTGGACATCAGAAAACGAGTTATGGAACCACTCTCTGACGTGGTATGGAAGAAGCCATACTGCTGTATTTACCAAGTTGCCCCATGGAAATCTGACTGCCGCTTGTGGAAATGCTTTTAAGTATCTGGAACCTAATCCGTGTCTGTAAAACGCATTCAGGAAGGCGTCTTCAGGACTACCTGCTTAAACTGGGTACTCGGGAAGAACTAGACGGCTTAATGCTGCATTAACTCCATAAAATGAAATTAAACCACAAAAAATGTATGCCTAGTGTTTTATATAGGAGTCTGTGATTATTTTTATGATATTTTAATATGTTAAAGAAAATATGATAATAAAAACTATATACATTTTTTTGTTGTATATTATATTACACATATTGGGTGTATTCCGGGGCTGGAGCTGTTGCTAGCACCACTTAGGAAATATCATCTTACATTAAAATGAACTTAACCACAAGACGCCTTACAAACATTTAGTAAATACAGTGGTAGTTGGAATGCATTTTGTGGCACCGAAAGACACAGTGCTGACTGCGGGTTCGTAAATCTCTCCATGTGCAACAAATAAGTAGCTTAGACACCGTTTTATTAACAAACTATTCCACCTTAGGAAACATGATAAATATATTGACAGTATTAAAGATGTAAGTAATCACATTAAAAGGGCACCTATAAAGGAGCAATACAGGCGCTTTTTTTTCTCCCCAGGACTGAAGCAGTGGGTCTCAGGAGCTGAACCTCATTAATTTCAGATCCAGGGACCCCCTGCTTCCAGAGATACTTATCTCCGAAGAGGGTGCCGGTATCGCCCTGCTTTTTAAAACACCACGTTATGTGGGCCAATAGGAAGTTGCACCGGATGATGTCACAGCTTTTTATTGGCCTACAGGGCAGGAGAGCTTTGAAAAGCGGTCATAATGTGAACCCTGCTACCCAGCCAGAGAAGCTACCTGCACCCCCTATGGAGGTAGGTATCTCCGCATTTTATATGGTTCAGCTCCCAAGACCCCCTACTTCAATCATGTGTAAAAAATAAATGTAAAAAAAAAGTGCTTGGATTGCCTCTTTAATAACAAAGGAGGAAAGCAAGGAAACATTACTGTTTATACGTTCACGGTTTTGCAATACCGAGTCACTATGGCTTTCCCCTCACATACAAATATGCATCTTTAGTGGATAAAGAATAATCATGCAAATTATATATAGCACAAGTATTTATATTATTGAAGAGGTGCTGGAAATCATATCTAATGACATATAAAGATAATAGAAGCTCAGTCCAGTACAAAATGTTACATCTGTAGTCGAAAAACAGCCGCAAGACTTAAAAAGATAAATTTACTACCTAATGACAACTGCTGGAAAGGCAAAAATGCAAATGCCAATTTTACTCAAATTTTCTGGTCATACCTTTTAATAACACGTTTAGCAGACAAATCTCAAATTCCCCAGAAAGTAATCCCTTTTTCTGAATCGTTATTTGTTTTAGGATTTAAACTGAAAACACTTGCAGTTTCTAAAATATTAAGTTAGTTAGGTATCCATAATGCAAATAAAAAGACTCCTGCTTTGTAACTGGAGATCAATGTTTGATTCATCATTTTGTCAGGTTTGACTAATTTTGCTGAATTGGTAAAACAAACCTCACATACTGCATGCGATAAAGTGGAGGAAAATAATAGATATTGTAAAGCATATTATATTTTCTTATCAGGAACATATAACAACATATAACTTAATTAAAACATAAAAAGGTAAAGTGCACGACTCATGGTGTAGTAAGTAAAAAAATTGTATTAGCAGTAAAAAGTGGAGTATTGCACGTACAAGAAGACAAATAAAAATCAGTCTTATCATGAATGGTCTTTACACTGGATCTCGGGTTTTGTCACGGCACAGAAGTCTCGCATCTAGCTGCTTCATACGGCGACAGGATCTCTTACCACCAAGGCACCAGTCTAAAGATTTAAGCAGCAGGCAGCAGAAACTCTATCCCTAGACGCAGTCAAATCATCAATGTATCGCAAGGAAGCAAACCCGCGACTGTCTCCACCAGCACTCACTCAGTGAGTGATCTCCAAGGCCCTGACTGATGATGTCGCAGGAGAAACCTAAGGCTGAGTCCATAGAGACTGCAGCCGTGCGGAGGCACGTGGAGGCTGAGGGAAAGCGGGTGCTTTCCCTGGCCTTACTACGCGCGCCATCCAGGGGCGTGTCTATGGGCGGGCCAGTGACGATACGGAGCTGGTTCGCCCTCATTGGGCGAACCGCTCACGTGACCAGCCCTCCGCTCCCCTCAGCGCTGAAACAAAAAAAAAATTGTCTGCTATGCCTCCGCACGCCTCAGGACAAGCGTGAGCGCAGCTCAGCGGCTAAGCGCTTACCATGCCCGTGGCCTAATGCCGGATCGGTGATTGTCACTTCAGTCTGCTATCGATGTCTACAATTCAGGAAAAGACAACAGTCTAATTCCAATGTGTTTCATAGCGAGATGCTACTTCATCAGGCAATAGTTCAATAATAAACACAGTGATATTTAAACCCCACTTTTGCTTGCAATTGTTAGAGAGTGGAGGTGTGGAACAGAAACCTAATGTGCTTGATTATGACAACAGTAAAAATCTAATCAGCAAGTAAATGCTACACGGACATATAGAAAGATACATCTTTAATGTGACAAAATTAATTAAAAAACCAGCAAATAAACTAGAGTCGAACAGATGGAGCTGAACGAGAGAAAAAGATTTTAAAAATATGGTAACAAACACAACCAACCATACTATGGCATATATTGGGGAGAAAATGGACCACAAATTTACAATGGTACAGAAGTAAATACTCGCCCGAGGATGATGGTATTAGATAAGTCAAAGCAGTATAAATAGATTAAGGCCATAAGAAAATGACATGGTATAAATAACAGATAAGTGTCTGTTATTCTCATAACATGCTTAAGTGAGTCAATAGAGAGACCGAAAACCAATATCTAAAATAATTCCCAATGAGGGAACACATCAGAGCTAGTAAAGAGACCAAATATTGATATCTTCATTCAATCCCAATGGGGCCAGGCTCCTAAAATTGTATATCCAATAGCCTTCCTGTCTGGACAAGGCTTTATTACGATCCCCTCTCTTCTATTGGTGGGAATTGCTAGTATTCCTAATGTATGTTTCTATATGTCAGTGTTGTATTTAATTGATGATTAGATTTTTACTGTTGTCTATAACCAATCATATTTGTTTTTTTTTGTTTCACACCCCAACTCTCTACCAATTGCAAGCAAGAGTGGGGTTTAAATATCACTGTTTTTATCATTGATCTAATCCCGCATCTCACTATGAAACACATTGGAATTGGACTATGGACTGTTGTCTGTTCCTAGATTCTGGACATCGATAGCAGACTGAAGCGACAATCACCAATCTGGCATCGCAGTCTGAAGCAGCTAGATGAGACTGCGTGACAAAACCTCAGCTCTAGACTCTCTTTTACTCATTGGATAAGATTTTGTATTAAGAGTTTACTTTTTGGTCTATACAGTTATTTTTTTCCTCACAAGCACATATTTCTTGTTTTTTGTTTTCTTATAAGTATACACAGCACGGTTCACAGCACTAACAACATTGTACTATTTTAGAGAAACTTATCAATGAAAGTTGAAATTGGTGGGATAAAACCACCCTAAAGAAATATATTGGTTGCAAAAGAATCCCAAGGGAATTTGTGATTTTAAAAAATCCTACATTTAGTCAAAACAATGACAATTTCTTGAAAGAATGAAACAGAATATTGGATGAGTGTTCTATAGTATTAATAAAACACATATATGAAAGGAATAAAATACTAACTGAATTAGAGAAATAGATTACTGAAATGGTTGAGAAATAGAATATGAATTGAAACTTAAACTTACTCAGAAAGTGAAATGATGAAAGCAAAGGATAACAGGTTTACTTGTGATAAAGTAGATTATGATGATAACAAATGAAGAGATTGGAGTAGATCAACGGGGAGAGACAATAACTTTAATGATTTTAATCATCCCCTGCGGCATCATACAATTAATCATACTCGCTCTACTTTCTTTAAATGTGGATGGTGTGATGGGCCGGAGAGAGAGGAATATGATGTACGACCCGCCCACCACATAAAGAGAGAGAGAGAAAGAGGGGCATTAACAACACATCGGAACTATATAAAAGAGACAATTCAGGTCCCAGAAAAAAAGAGAACATATTATCCATCACAAACTCAACAACTTGTTTTTAAAAACAACTCCCATTACAGACAGGAGACAGAGTTTAGTTCTCCCCCTTTTTTTTATTTTTTTAGAGTCAGTGAAAATGAGACATGGACAAAGAGATGGACCAAGACAACAATGGGACCACAGGTTGAAGAGGTTAAAGCCAAAACAAGAATCCCCATAAGGAAAAAAAGACGTTTCCAATAAGAGCAAAAAGAGTAGTCCCAAAATTTTTAGAACCGGTTAATAGTGGTGTATTTAATCATTCCTTGATCAATTTGACAGTCAAAGTAAAGATCCAAAGGAGGCTTCATAGACATCTTTTTTTCATATGGTCAACAATAATTTTCTTGCCCTTATAGATAACACAAAGTCCTCTAACCATAATTTAAGTAAAGAGGAGAATCTGCGCCTCAAGAGTATAAAACTAAATAAAAAAATCAACCTCCCCCTTTTCACCTCTCAACCTCCCCCTTTTCACCTTTCTCCCTCCTCCCCCTTCCCACCTCTCCCTCCTCCCCCTTCCCACCTCTCCCTCTTCCCACCTCTCTCCCCCTTCCCACCTCTCCCCCTTCCCACCTCTCTCCCCCTTCCCACCTCTCCCCCTTCCCACCTCTCCCCCTTCCCACCTCTCTCCCTCTTCCCCTCTTCCCACCTCTCTCCCTCTTCCCACCTCTCTCCCTCTTCCCACCTCTCTCCCTCTTCCCACCTCTCTCCCTCTTCCCACCTCTCTACGTCTCCCCCACTTCCCACCTCTCTCCCTCTCCCCCTCTTCCCACCTTTCTCCCCCCCCCCCCCTTTCCACCTCTCTCCCTGTATATAGTGCAGCCAAAAAAATTAGTGCAGCACACCAGCAAAACTTTATTGTGGCTCAAGTCACATGCAGGAAATGTGCTGCACTATGATTGGGTGGCTACAGGCTGCTTTGGGTTTGGTTGTTGGACTGTTTGGCTGTCATTGGTCAGATAAGGGTCATGTGATTGAAGCAGGTTGTCTCTGAAGCTGAACTGCGTTGATATCAGTTCCGGGGATCCCCTGCCTCCAGAGATACTTACTCCTGTAGGGGTGCCGATATCTCTGTGGAGATTAAATATCCAGGTAGCACGGGCCAACAGAAAGCCGCAAGATATGACATCATGGTTTCCTATTGGCCCGCATGGTGTGGTACATTTAAGCCACCATTTCATTAGGCACACAAGTTCCCAGGCTGCAGAGATACCAGCAACCCCTACGGAGGTAAGTATCTCTATAAGCAGGGGGTCCCTGGTGCTGAAATGAACACAGTTCAACTCTGGAGACCCACTGCTTCAATCTTAGAACAAATTTATTTTTATTTTTTTAAATGTAGTGCAAGGTTTCCCTGCTTTAATTCAGTATGTATACAGTATGTTTATTTATATAATCACAAATGTACGCAGTTACAAACTTTACAGAGTTACAGAAAATACAGTAAAGTAAAACAAAAACAAAAAATAGGGATTCCCTGCCCTATAGAGTTTAAAATATAATTGGATTAATGGAAGACTTACAGAATACAGTAGGAGCAAGCACAGTAAATAACATATTTGGAGGGGGGAATTAAGTGCCACAGGGCTACGAGGAGCAGCTTCAGGTTTAAAATTAAATAAAATGCTTTGTTAAGGAGGTGAGATTTTAAGTGTGACTTGAAGACATGGAGGGAATTGGACTGGCAAATGCTGGGGAGGAGGGAGATCCACAGGTAGAGAGCCAAAAGTGATAAAGGTGTGAGAGTGCTGTAGAGACAAATGTAGCAGATACTGTAAGAGATAGTCTTCAGCAGAGTGTAAAAGAGAAGGGGTATAGCTGAATATTCGAGTCGAGATGAAGTACAAACATATAAAGCCTTAAAGGAGAGAAGTGGAATATGTTGTTAATGCAGTGTGGGATGGTGAGTCATTTAAGATATTCAAGGAGGAGAGTGGAAGACAGACCTAAAAGATAGAGAGATAACTGTTACAGGAGCATTTTGGATAGATTGTAATGTGTGAAGTTGGTAGGTAGGTAGGCCAGAGAACAGAAGGTTGCAATAGTCAAGTTGGGAGATAATAATAAAGGCAAACAGTTTTAGGGGAAAGGGCACATTTTGACAACGCTGCGGAGGGGGAAAAAAAAATCAGCTAAATGTAACAACTGTATGAATGCGAGCAGAGAAGAACATGGATGAATCAAACATCACACCCAAGCAGCGTGCTTGGGGGACTTGGTATGATAGTGTTATTGACTGGAGAACAGGCAGAAAGAAATAGCATCTTATGTTACATTTACATGGTTTGGACATATGATAATGTATAACGTGGGATGCATTTCCATGCACAAAAAGCAATTTTCGCACTAAAATACAGTACTATTATAGCAGTTTAATTGATAAACCCCTCACAGGCTTTATACAGTAGACAGTGTGTACTTTCTCGTACTGTGCTGTCTGAAAACAAGATAGGTGCTAAAAGCCCAAGATCAACTCTATCTCTGAAGAGTGATTTTGGTCGATTAAAAGTTATATCCCACAACTTGGACTAAAGTGAATTGACTGTAATGATGTTTAATGAGTTAAATGTAGGCGATTAGTGCCTTGAAAAGTGTCCGCCAAGTATAAGTACTTATAGATAATTGTTTAAACTTCCAGTTCCATTGTAATCAAATGCTTTAGATGTTTTTTACAAACATAACTTAATAATTTTTATGATAAATTTGGTGGATTACTGACTCTAAAAGCAAATTATCAATCTTTATATATCTTTTGTTAACAATGTCATTAATGGCCACCACTAAAAGCTAACAAGCATTTGAAGTAGCAATCCTCCCAGAAGCCTACACGAGTTCAACACATATCACATTAATATCTTGCAACCCTGAGCATTCCGTTCTTTAAAAATAAATATATATAGATTATTATTATTATAATCATGGATAATGCGCCAACATATTCCGTGGCGCAGTACAATAGGGTTGGAGGCCAAAAACAATAAAGGATAAGGGGATAAGAAGGTTGGTGTGTTTCGGATAGCTGCTTATTAATTGAAGCAGTTGATGTTGGGGAAGTAGCAAGTGGGATTGTGCAGAGGTAGAACTGTGAGAGCAGGGTAACCGTGTGAATATGGAAATACTTCAACACACATCTTTTACAGAAGACCAGTAACAGACCAGCTGTGACATCAGCAAACGGCTGACACCCTTTGGCTGCCGCCTTCTCTGTAACTTGGGTGTTGTTTCTAAATGTCTGAAGTGAAGTGAAACCTGTTGAGCAGCAAAAAGACCCCCACAGCAGAAATGCAGGATGGAGGTGCTGACAAAATCCAGGTTTTTTAAATTATCTGTCTTTTCCTGATTATGTTAACCCTGTCCACGCCGTCTTAGTGAAACAGAGCAGTGAAGCATATAAAAGTTTTTCTAGTTAAAAATCATGATTACCTTTAACTCTAGCTTCTGATGTTACCATGAGCTTCATTTTAACATCCTGGATACGTAATATTAGACGCTTATATTTCCTGAACGGAGCATCAGATTAAAAAAAAATAAAAGCCACGTCGGAAAGGGCAAGAAGTCTACTGAGGTAAGTAAAAATGATCAGCACAGACTGCTGCTTTAAAGCAAACAGTTCTATTACTTCAATTTTGTAACCATTTTAGAGACAGATTTTTTCCCCCACCCATGCAGTAAATGTCTGTAAACTAGTAAAATTAAATAAAAAAAAAAATAGATGCTGATGCTGTCAGTTGTGTTTTTACAGTGTTGCTCTTATGATGATGTATTTTGCTTCCATTCCTCAATGCATGCTTTATATATAATCTAACTGAATACAGGCAGGAGTGGAAAACATTTGTTCTTTTAATTACCTGTGGATTTTCAAGTATTCTTTTCACACCTTTGATTAAATTACCCAAATATTTTGCACGCTCCGGGTTGCTGAACAACGATCTTCTTACGGAGGCAAATTGAACTAAACAAGATAATGCCTGAAAAAAATGACAGTAAGTGTCAGTAAGGGATCCGTTCCCTTTCTTTTGACTTGCATGCAAGTTACAGGTATTAATACTTTTTAGAAAAATTGGACCATTCATGAATGATGAAACATTTTATAGCCTAAAGCAACAGTTTTGAAAGCACCTCCAAACTAGATCTTTTAAAGGGTGCTGTTCCATTTAGCTCAAAAAAAGTACACATTTCCTTTCACAATAATCATGTGCGTAATTGTGAAATTATTTAGTCATTTTGCATTTGGAGAAATAGTGAGGGTAAAACCATGCTGTGCGTAATTCTTACAATTGTGAATTTCTAAATACTATTTTAAGACTGCAGAGATTTTTGCGTCATTCCTGATTTGCTTGAGGATGATTTTTATGATTATGATTGCATAATTAGAGTGCAATTCAAAGAGTACACATTTTATACTTTGTGACATTTGTGATTATATTTTTGATTCTTGAGCTTTACATGGTTTGCTAAAATTTATCATAACCGTAATTATATTAAAAAAAATAACAGCAGTGTTATACATCTGAGTTCTTACCCTTTACTCAATCACATATTATTTAAGTTATGGTGGGTAAAAAAGTGACAAAACCCTCAGTACAGTGTACAGCAAATAAGATTAGCACTTGTGTGCACATTTATATGTCTCAGACAGGTCTGCAATCCCTGCTTTACACCATTATCTCTTAGCATACAGTGCTTCCACTGCAGCCAGGGATTCTGGGAAGAGACATGCAAATGATCACATAGTGTCACCTACCCTTTATTCCAAATTGAATATATGTTGGTGCATTTTGCTGTATTCCTGTAGCTGTAACGATGTTGGCTCACTTCACTATTGTTTTAAAAAGTCCACACACGTTTTAAATAGTGTTCCTTGCACTTGTGATTTTTGTAAAATGTCAACAGTCTAAGGCCGTTAATATCATACTCATCCACTAAAGTATTACTCTGAGAAGAGCTAATACATTAAAGGGTCAATTCCTCCTAGGACCCAAGGCTACTAATAGCAGGGACAATTTTAAGGTGGTTACATCTGACTCCTACTGTACAAGTATTTTTGAATCAGTTTATTTAGTTTGAAAACTTAGGTGGGGTGGGGAGGGGGTGATTTCCTCTGGCAACTACCTTTTGTCTGATATCACTAAGCGTTCAACAACAGTTTGCATAGCAAGAGCCCCCCTCACTCCTCCAACCCATATGTTTATTGGCTCTCTGATACTAAGAGATTCGGCGAAGGGTGGGTATGTATATATATTTTTTATTACTTTAAATTGATAAACACTCCGATATTAAAAGACCTCTAAGAAATGCAATTTGTAATTCATTTCTTAATGTTGATTAACTGGAAATTAATTACAAATTGCATTTCTTAGAGGTCTTTTAATAGCGGAGTGTTTATCAATTTAAAGTAATAAAAAAAAATATTTTAAAAAAGTCAGCTATTAGCTTTTTGCGTGGGTTATATAAATTTAACACAAACCAACAAAAAAGAGAGCAAAGAGCCAGACAAAGTGTTAATTTCAGTAGGTAATAAAGGTACAATGGTATAAAGATACCATCTTCCTCCAAAACTCCTCCTCCAAGACGGGTTGTGGGATCTCCTCAGTAAAAGGGAGCCCTTAGGTGCTGAACTCAGCACTTATAACCTGGACCAACTTTCAGATGCTGTGAGACACACCGAGTCCGCAGAGGAAATCTCCCTGTGAGAAGTAAGTCCCCTTTGCTTTACCTCTTCAGTTAAAGGGAGCCAGCACAGGAAATCTCCCTGAGAGAGGTAAGTCTCTCAGTGAGATTTCCTCTGCAGTGTCTATGTGATGGCTCCCTCTTTCTGAGGGAGGTCCCGCGATCCATTTTGGAGGAGGATGGAGGACGGTATCATTATAACATTGTACCTTTATTGCCTACTAACATTGACCCTTTTTTGGGGCTCTTTGCGCTTCTTCATTTGTGGTACTTTATGGCTGGGAACCTGTTTTTTGGACCAACACTCCCAAATTTGGACTTGCATTGTAGGATCACTATTAGTATTGTATTATTTGGGATGTTATTTGTGCTTTGTGTGTTTATTTAAATTATATTATTGTATTATTTATTATTATAAAATTAAAAACAGATGTTTTTAAAATATATGCTTCCTTTGATTACCTTTATTGAAAATGAATTAACTAAGCTCCCGATCGATAGGTTCTCCTGTAAATCGATCAGCAAAATCCTGTTTCCCACGGTTCACTAAATGGTCGCCTTTCAGTTTCAATCAACCCTTCAGTCAGCGTAAGTCAGCAGCTACAATGTATTCTTATATTACTAAGGTAACATTAACCATTGTTACAGCTTGCAGCTCAAACTGCTGGTAATATTGGCAACAAATGATCACAAACACAACAGTATGACAATGATCTAGCACTGCTCGTGATGTGGGCTAAAACCTGCTTTAGAAATCAAAGGCTGCTCAGTAAATTCAAACTCATTAAAAATGGCATTAAGAGTTGAATTTTAAAATTAAAAAAAATTATTAATCTAATACTACAGAACTGATTAATTAAAAAACAAAAAAACAGACAGACATGCAGGATATTGCTTGGATTGCTCCTATGTCAGAAGGATTTTTTTGGGGTACGGTTATGTGAGTTTGCACCTTTAAATGTCTTTCCAACTCTAGGGGGGGAAGGGGAGAATGAACTCTTGCCACTTCTCTTCTGTCAGTAAATTAGGTCAATCAGATGTAGCAACAGTAAACAGCTAGTGTTGGCAAGCATTTGAACATTATGAAACAAAACCAGTATAGATAAACGTCAAGTTGAAATGAACACATTTCATTCAATACCATATAGTATCATTTGGTCTTATGATTTTGTTATTTATTTTATTTATAAAAATATTTTACCAGGAAGAATACATTGAGAGTTACCTCTCGTTTTCAAGTATGTCCTTTGCACAGAGTAAAACAAATAATACATGGTTACAAGTACACTTACATAAATGAGCAGGGTATACATTATATATAAGACATTGCGTGCACAGTTAAAGAAAATATATATTATGGGCTTATGAAACAGTTACAGACCAGATTAAAATGTGAGACAGCCTTAGATTTACATTTGTGTATATTTTCATCTCTTCCAGAAAGAAAGAGATTTAAAAAACAAGCAAAAAATCCTTATATTATAACGAATAGCATTCGAAAGCAAGTCCCCAAACATGGATCTCACATTTACTTACTAATTGAGACAGCAGCGGTGGAAGGGAATGATATAAATCAAAAAACAGATTCAGCGTTTCGACATCCAGAAACACTAAAAAGAAATGTTATTTTAGATGGGTATGAAGAGAGGTACATTCAAAAGTTACACATATAGTACGTTAAACTTTGCAATCACATTACACATTTACTAAAGTGAATTTAGCCAGGACAAGGGGAGAATTGCCCAATGTTTGTGTAGCAAAACTGCATTACATTTCTGCCTTGTTTCTTGTTTTAAATTTGATCCACTTGATCAGGGGTGCGCAAACTTCTGTTGTTGCGCTCTCATGCCTCCACTCCCCCAAGGCTCGCGCCCCCCACCCTTACCTTCCTGTTGGCGTCAAATGACGCCTGGGATCATGTGACGTCACTCCCTCGGCGTCATTTGACACCGTGTTGCAATGGCGACCGGTGTGAAATGACACTTGGGGTCATGTAATATGACATCACATGACGCCGCGGCGTAATTTAACACAGCGTTGCCATGTCAACGTGTCATCTGAAGCCGGCTAGACCTCGGTAAGCTCAGCTGAAGAGGCCTCACGCGATCCCCCGGCATGTAATTTAAATGCCTTAAATATACACATATCCATATCATTGTGGTCATTCCATCATTTGTAGGGAACACTTAAAGTTAAACAACATTACTTAGAGCCCATGGCCATCTAAAAAAACAAAAACCTACAGAATCTGGCATAAAGCAGCTTCCCTTTTTTATTGACTTACATGGATAACAAAAATGCACTCAAATGAGTAAAGACAGGGTTCAAAAAAGTGTACATAGCCTTTGCAGTTGTTCGGTGCAGGCTATGACAAGACAGACTGCAGCGGCTATTGAACCTCTGCAGATGCAGAGCTGGCAATCATCAGAATCTGCACTCCACAATGCCTTCCACAGCGCTATGCAAGGCATTGTGGGGCATGATTTTGAATACCAAAGCAGGCAGACCCCCTCCTCGGTAGACCCCCTGCTTCAATCCTATGTTATAAAAAGAAATAAAAGCAGCGCGATCGCCTGTTAGAGGTGCGCAGAGAGAGTGACTGATTCTGTCTACTCAATGCGCATCTCTTCCAGTCTGCAGCCTGGTAGGATTCACACAGCGGGAGTCCCATTCAGAAGCAGGGATCCACGCTGTGTTAATCCTGATGGAAAATTATTCTGGTCCTATGGATTTCACAAGCAGACAGTGGTCAGGAAGTTGCCATCTACGGTTTCCTGGCCGTTCATGTGATAATACATCTGGCTACATCTGTGTACGCATACTACTAAAGCAGAAGGTTTGAATCAGAGGGTCTCTGGATCTGATACTTACCTCAAAAAGGGGTGCCAGTATCTATGAAGTTTAAATATCCAGGTCCTGCTGGCCAATAGTCACGTCTTCTATTGGCCCATGCGACGCAGAACATTTAAAGTCGCCATTATGTTAGGCACACTATTGCCCTGCCTGCATAGATACCGACACTGCTAGGGAAGTAAATATCTCTGGAATCAGGGGTCACCGGAGCTAAAATTAACACATTTCAACTTGGGAGACCCTCTGATTCAGTCCTATAATTAACAATTAAAAAAAAAAATTAAACCACAATGCAGCTTGTTCTGCTGCTTTAAAATCTGTCTAACATCTGAAGTAAATGTCCCATCTGCAATCCAATAGAAAAAAGGATGCACAAAGCCAGCAACACATTTGAAACTAGGGCTCAATTATTTATTAAAGCTATATACTATGACATTTATGATATCTTCTTTTTCAAGGATTCTCTCCATAGCACTTCTTTTATTTTCTTATTTAAACTTGTAGGGAACTCATACTTCAGTATTGTCTTTCTGTGACTGATTATATTGTGATTGATCCCCAATAACTTTTACTGCTCACCTGCATGATCATCCGCTAACCTAGGAATATTTTTAATCCACAATGATTGCTATTTGCACAGAATTTTACTATGATGTCATTATTAGGTACGAGATGGCATTTCTTTATCTTTCTTGTATGTATTTCTTATATAAATAGATACATATTTTTTACACAAATACAATATAAAAAAATTGACGCACAGAGATAGAATTGTAGACATCTCACAATGATCTGTGTGTCCTTTAGCTCCTGCTATTGACTTTCTCTAAATGACCACCTGATGCACATGGCGCAAGACCAAAGACCTTAAATATACAGATGTAGTAAGACTTACTGTTTTTGGTGCCGCAGACCAACAAATGTGGAAATATGGGCCCCAAAAACAGTAAGTTTTGTGGCCAGGGAGGATTAACACTGCGGGTGTCCCTGCTTCTGAATGGGACACCCGCAGCGTTAATCCTCCCAGGGTAGGCAGTATGAAGGAGCTGCGCAGAGGTACACGGCACACAGAAGCGTCTCTGTGATTGCTGTGTCTCTTAGAGCAGCTCTGAAGATAAGAAGCGGTCTCTGTGTTTGTCTAGCCCCTTGATAATGTAGATGATCGATTATGGTTATCTACATCATGAGGTGGAACACTACAGGGCCATATTCTGTCATCAATACACAGTGCTCTGGGAGACACGGCACTCACGGAGACTGCTTCTATGGCATGTACCCCTGCGCTGCACCTTCCGACTGTACGGTTGGTCTGAAGGAATAAGGCTGCAGGGGTCCCATTCAGAAGCAGGGTCCCCCCGCAACATTAATCCTTGCTGTTTTTGATGCCTGTGATCGGGGACGGTAACGGCACCGCAAGCGATTCCGGCTTCGAAAACAGTCAATCTGGCCACGTTTGCACTGATGCAAAAAGACGCAAAAATGAAAATGCCACAATCTGCATATATTTCGCTCCAAATGTACCATATATTGCCCAGTAATTCTTACTTTAACAATCGATTAGATTATTCTTCTCTGTACACATATCCATTTCCTATTACATTCCATTTATAGTTACATCACTTTAGCTTACAAATAAGCATTAGTGTAGAAAATAACACTTAGCAGCCTTAGCAACTACAATTACATTAGCAGCAGCAGACAGTCAAAGGGCCACTCCAAAGCCCTTTGCGGGTCAGATTTGGCCCATGTGCCGGCAATTGAAGGGCCCTAAATTGTAGGATACCTATTCACCAAACACACAGGCAGAAAACAAACCACACATATTGTTATTTTGTTTTGCGTACTCTTTGAGGTTGTTACCAAAACTTTCATCGTGAATGCCAGGCATGTTGTTGTGTTTGGGGCTTGGCTACATAAAAACAGCTTGAACTATTAATGACCATGCTAAGTAGCACCCTATCTCTACATCTGAAGGTCTACCAGTTTAACAGTATTGTAAATCAAGTTGTAATAGATTATTAACTACATATACAGTGTATTTTATCTAAGTTTCTTACATGTTCTCCAGGTTGTTGGGATTTGGACAGTGCAAAGGTCATCTGTAGATTCATCAGTTGAACTACCAATGAAGTCAAAGTTAAGACAATTAAGAACAAGTTTCAAGAGGTGCATTACTAGGCCTTGTTGACTCTGGTCCTGAAGTCCCACAGGCTTTGCCAGCACCTACAAAAGAAAAACACTATTTGTACTTTGGAGTGCATAGATCGGGATTGCAAAATGTTGGGTTTATTTATACAAACCATTTTATCAGGATACAAAATGTATCTTTATTAGAAAAAACACGATTGACTTCATTACTACAATTAACTACCATAATTACTAGTATAGTTAATATCACAAAAGGATTATGCATCAAGTGAAACACACTAAACAGGAAACATCGATTACTTATTCACCACGGTTCCAAACCTTGTCACTCAAAATATACAGCCCACTCATTAATGATTGGACATGAACAGCATTTAATAAAGATGCGCAAAATAGTTACATGCATTTGTGTTTGCAGTGAACATTAGTCATTCCCACAAAAAGTTGCTAAAATAACAAACTGCCATAAATAGCCAAATGCGCTTTTATCTGATCTTACTCTGGAGAATTTTTTACCTTAACATTGCTGCAAATGTGTTTTTTTGGAGAGTTTCGCACATACTCAGATAAAAACAAAAATTAACATATAGAGACTCAAGAAGTAGTATTCATCCAAAGTTTTCAAGGTTTTGTAAATCTCGTTTAATGCAGGGCCCTTCAACATCTGTGCTCAAGAGCCACCAACAAAGCCATTTTCTCAGGGCAGCTCCTACCTACGTAAATTGTCTTAGTGATAACTAGCACTAGGTTAATGAAAGTCTGGCCGGTTAGTGGCCCTCAAGCTCTAAAATCGGAGAGCCCCCATGTTAAAACATAATGGGGAATTCAGTGTTCCCCACTCCCTGTAACCAGTGGCGGTGGAGAAACACCAGTCTAATGTCAGTGGGTGTTCCCATGACATCAGAGAGCATTCCTGTAACATTTAGGGTTGGTCTATGATGCTGTGGTAGAGCTTACAGCTCTGGTATTGGGGTGGAGAACTGGGAAGGGAGACGAGCTGTCTAACTCCAAACTACAAATAATGTAGAACCTATAATCTAGACAACGTGAAACGGGACAGGATCTGCACATCCCTAGTCTTGAATGTGATTTAATAATAAAGTTATTGGACAGCGTGGTTCTTTATGGATGTCTATCAACATTTAGGATGCAACTGCTAACCAATAAAAACATACATCTTTATTTTAGAGACTAGCAACAGATGCAACATTTTAGCAAAAAGGTCAGACACATTTTACCTCTTTTAAAAGCGTGCATGCAAATAATAAGACATCTTTTAGAGATGAGTCACGGAATGAGGTAGCTATTTTTCGATGCTTAGAAGATGGTCTAGAAAAATCCACCTGAGAGAAATGACAGAATGTGTTAATCATTCTATTAGGTAAACAGAAAAAACGATAAGGAAATGTTGTGGCCTAAGGGTTATGCAAGAAAATACTGCATGCACCAAATCGTTAAAGGAAGCAATCCCTTTGCGTGCCACAGTGTACTAATGGCAATAAAGGTTCAATTTGGGCAATTGGTTCCCCCCCCCCCTTTTTTTTTTTTTTAAAGCTAAATCTGACACAAAGAAAGTTCATTGTAAATATGGTGAACTGGGAGGAGATTGATTTTCTCTGGCTACTGTCTTTTGTGTGATCTTACTATGTTCAACAAGAGTTTGCAGAGTCAGAACCCTTCTCTCTTCCCTCCCTTTATCTTATGGAGTGCTTTGGTAAGGATAGGGAATAAACACTATTCTAATTTACTATTGTCGTTTGTAATATATATCTAGAGAAGCAAAAGAAGCCAAATATTTGCTTTTAGAATGGTTAGATTAGTTTAAAGAAACCAATTAGATTACATTGTTTTAAAAAAAATAGTTGTTGTTCTGGCTGGCTATGCAGAATTGCACCATTAAGACTCCAGATACAGGGCATATATGCTAGGTTTACAAAGGCCTAACTAGCCTCACAGTAGCACTTCACGGAGGCCTCACTCCCTGCTCCCCACTACGACTTACACACTGCCATGCTATGTTCTCAAGTTGTTGGAGATATTGACTTAAATAATAATTTTTGACCGTTCATAACTCTGCTTTCTCTTTTCTTCATCAATGTTTTTATATTGAGATTGTAGGGTATTGAAAAATATTTGTTGTATGTATTCTTGATTTCTGGGATGTGATGTGATTAAAGTGTTTGTCTTTAACACACAAGCGTAACCTCACTCTGTGTCCCAGTGTCTGAAGCCCTAATCATTAGACTGCAAGCTTTTTCGGGGCGTGCACACAGTATGACTGCATACATTTATTATGCTCATCACTGTGTATAAAAGTAGTTTTAAATAAAAAACAAAGTATACTGTAATTCTTATTAAAATGTAATAATTTGATTTCCAATACATATTTATTTAAAGTTTTCAGAAAAATCAGGCAGAAATGGTAAACCAAAAAATTAAATGAGGAAATGCATACCAGGTTCATTTCTTGAGTCAATTCTGAAAGAATCATCACTCCTATTACACAGTGGTCTACTGTGCCCTGCATTGGAAAAAGTTAATTCAAATACTTAACATACAAGACAATCAATAACACTGCAAACAGGTCAACACAGCAGTGGAAAACACATTTAAAAATGTAATTATTTGAGAAACCACTCTGTTATTCTTTTTCTAATTCTGCACGTAACTCATTAACAGATGATATATGCTGCATCAGTGTCTTTCTTGCATTAAAGTCGTTGCAGGTTGTGATACTTTTTTAAAGCTCTACATAAAATAGAAATGAGTGTGAGATTTCAAAACCTGTGCACACTATGGTGTAGATCAGTGGTCTCCAAACTTTTCAGTACAAGGGACACATTGTATATTCTACACATTTTCGCAGGACAAAGGAAAAAAAATCTTTTTATCATTTTTATATATTTATAAATGAATGAATAAGTTTTATTTGGATCTTTTTCGGGTAATCAGCATGATATGATTCAGAACAAAAGAGAAATGTGACAATTACAAAGAAAGGATGCCGTGCTTACACTGGGAAATTATATATAATGAGCACAAATATATATTACAAGATGCTGTGGGCCAGCAAAAAATCTTGTGGGGGGTCAGATGTGGCCACTGGGTCGTAGTTTGGAGACCCCTGGTGTACATCCTCAGAAGTCCGTTACTTAACAGTATGTTAACAGAGGTTAACGTATCGGTAAGTGTTAACGAGGATCTTCAAATCTGAGTAACAATAAGTTAAGCCAGTGGTGCCCAAACTGTGCGCCACGGCGCCCTGGTGCACCGTGACTTGGCAAGAGGGGCGCCGCGATTTCAACCGGACAGGCCGATAATTCTGATGCCTGTCCGGTTGAAAATGTGCGGGCAGGCGTCGGCAAGCCAAGCGGCGGATGTGGCTCGTTCTATAGTGTGGTGTGCAGGCGAGCGCGTGTGGAGGGGGTGAGCGCGGCGGATGCATGCTGGTCTGAGCCAGCAGGTACTAACGAGCACGGACACAGTCATCCTGCACTCGTGCTGCCAGCAGCTACTAACAAGGACGCAGTCAGGAGTGAACAGCGGGGGCAGAGTCAGAGGTAAGCTAAGGACAATTTTTTTTCTTGGGGGGGGGGGGGGGGGTTGGGGCATGGGGGCCAGCCTGGGGAAATAAAAATGATGGTGGGGGGGAATAAGATGGGGCATGGGGGTCAGCCAGGGGAAATAAAAATGATGGGGGGGGGGGAATAAGATGGGACATGGGGGCCAGCCCAGGGAGATAAAAATTATGGGGGGGGAGGGATAAGAAGGGGCATGGGGGCCAGCCTGGGGAGATGAAAATGATGGGGGGGGGGGGGGGGGCGGGAGATAAGATGGGGTAGTGATGGGGGCCAGGATGAGCTGAGGAGATGATGATGGGGGGGCCAGGATGAGCTGTGGTGATGATGGGGGGGAGGTGGGGGTATATTTTGTATTGGGAAGGTGGGGGAAAATGTATAATGTATTTGGGGGGGCGCGGGGGTATTTTTTTATATGTATTCGGGGGCGCGGGGGTATTTTTTATATGTGTTCGGGGGGTGTGGGGGTCTAGTATTGTGTCCAGTATTTTTGGACAAGCAACCTGGCAACCCTAGGCACGTTCTACTGTATAGTGCCAGGCATGTGCTACGTCGCGCGCGCACGCAGAATTTTAGTTGGCCGACGTTAGTCAGCCTTTCTATAATGGCGCAGCGCTCACGCACGGAAGGGAGCGGGAAGCTGCAGAAAGCGGCAAAGACGGGGAAAAGATGATTTTGCGCCGCTGCCGGCACTCAAATGTATGTGTGTGTGTGTGTGTGTGTGTCAATGATTGCACAAATAAAATAAAAAAAATATTTATTAAACTTTTTTTTTCTTTAAAAAAATCTTATTTAAGGCTTTCTTCACTCACACAACCCATGCACACACATATACTAACACACACACACACACACACACACACACACACACACACAGTACCTGCAGCTCCCGGCTCTATAACAGGGCACGTGCACGCGTGTTCGCATAGGCATGCACGGCCGCATGCAGTATAGAACGGGCCCTAAATGCAGCGCTTGATCCGCGGGAAACCAAAATAGCGAAGGGCAGCAACCGAACCGGACCGTTTGCGCTTTCCATGTAAGTTTTTGGAGCCACCTGTTGTCCTCTCACCAGCTGCGGGCAGCGACAGCAAGAGGAGTTCCCGGCGCTGTCTCCTGGGGGGGGGGGGCGGTTAATTTGTTTTATGAGGCGCTCCGCACCACTGCAGTGACCGAATGAGGTGAGCGCGATGCTGCCGGTGCCAGGGAGATATTGCCAGGGCTTCCCTGCGGCTCGTGTTTCATATCTCTACCACCCCGTCACTTGTCTGCCTGTGTGTACATAGGGGGGAGGGGTGCGGGCTGTGTGAGTGTGAGAGTCAGTGTGAGGGTCCGTGTGAGTGTGAGAGTCAGTGTGTCAGTGTGAGTGTGAGAGTCAGTGTGTCAGTGTGAGTGTGAGAGTCAGTGTGAGGGTCCGTGTGAGTGTGAGAGTCAGTGTGTCAGTGTGAGTGTGAGAGTCAGTGTGTCAGTGTGAGTGTGAGAGTCAGTGTGAGAGTCTGTGTGAGTGTGAGAGAATGTGTGAATCTGTGTGAATGTGAATCTGTGTGAGAGCCTGTGTGAGTGTGAGAGTCTATGTGAGTGTGAATGTGTGAATCTGTGTGAGTGTGAATGTGTGAATCTGTGTGAGTGTGAATGTGTGAATCTGTGTGAATGTGAATCTGTGTGAGAGTCTGTGTGAGTGTGAGAGTCTGTGTGAGTGTGAGTCTGTGTGAGTGTGAGAGTCTGTGTGAGTGTGAGAGTCTGTGTGAGTGTGAGAGTGTGTGAGTGTGAGAGTGTGTGAGTGTGAGAGTCTGTGTGAGTGTGAGAGTCTGTGTGAGTGTGAGAGTCTGTGTGAGTGTGAGCATCTGTGAGTGTGAGAGTCTGTGTGAGTGTGAGTCTGTGTGAGTGTGAGTCTGTGTGAGTGTACGAGTCTGTGTGTGTGTGTGTGTGTGAATGTGAGAGTATGTGTGAATGTGAGAGTCTGTGTGAGTGTGAGAGTCTGTGTGAGTGTGAGAGTCTGTGTGAGTGTGAGAGTGTGAGAGTCTGTGTGAGTGTGAGAGTGTGTGAGTGTGAGAGTCTATGTGAGTGTGAGTCTGTGTGAGTGTACGAGTCTGTGTGTGTGTGTGTGTGTGTGTGTGTGTGTGTGTGTGTGTGTGTGTGTGTGTGTGTGTGTGTGTGTGTGTGTGTGTGTGTGTGTGTGTGTGTGTGTGTGTGTGTGTGTGTGTGTGAATGTGAGAGTATGTGTGAATGTGAGAGTCTGTGTGAATGTGAGAGTCTGTGTGAATGTGAGAGTCTGTGTGAATGTGAGAGTCTGTGTGAATGTGAGAGTCTGTGTGAATGTGAGAGTGTGAGAGTCTGTGTGAGTGTGAGAGTGTGTGAGTGTGAGAGTCTGTGTGAGTGTGAGAGTGTGAGAGTGTGTGAATGTGAATGTGTGAATGTGAATGTGTGAATGTGTGAATGTGAGAGTCTGTGTGAGTGTGAGAGTCAGTGTGAGTGTGAGAGTCAGTGTGTCAGTGTGAGTGTGAGAGTCAGTGTGAGAGTCTGTGTGAGTGTGAGAGAGTGTGTGAATCTGAATGTGTGAATCTGTGTGAATGTGAATCTGTGTGAGTGTGAGAGTCTGTGTGAGTGTGAGAGTCTGTGTGAGTGTGAGAGTCTGTGTGAGTGTGAGAGTCTGTGTGAGTGTGAGGTCTGTGTGAGTGTGAGAGTCTGTGTGAGTGTGAGAGTATGTGTGAGTGTGAGAGTATGTGTGAGTGTGAGTCTATGTGAGTGTGACAGTCTATGTGAGTGTGACAGTCTATGTGAGTGTGACAGTCTATGTGAGTGTGAGTCTGTGTGAGTGTACGAGTCTGTGTGTGTGTGAGTGTGAGAGTCTGTGTGAGTGTGAGAGTCTGTGTGAGTGTGTGAGTGTGAGAGTCTGTGTGAGTGAGTCTGTGTGAGTGTGAGAGCCTGTGTGAGTGTGACAGTCTGTGTGAATGTGAGAGTCTGTGTGAATGTGAGAGTCTGTGTGAATGTGAGAGTTTGTGTGAATGTGAGAGTCTGTGTGAATGTGAGAATGTGAGTCTGTGTGAACGTGAGAGTCTGTGAGAGTGTGAGAGTCTGTGTGAGTGTGAGAGTCTGTGTGAGTGTGAGAGTCAGTGTGAGTGTGAGAGTCAGTGTGAGTGTGAGAGTCAGTGTGAGTGTGAGTCAGTGTGTCAGTGTGAGTGTGAGAGTCAGTGTGAGTGTGAGAGTCAGTGTGTCAGTGTGAGTGTGAGAGTCAGTGTGAGTGTGAGAGTCAGTGTGTCAGTGTGAGTATGAGAGTCAGTGTGAGAGTCTGTGTGAGTGTGAGAGAGTGTGTGAATCTGTGTGAATGTGAATCTGTGTGAGTGTGAGAGTCAGTGTGAGTGTGAGAGTCAGTGTGAGTGTGAGAGTCAGTGTGAGTGTGAGAGTCAGTGTGAGTGTGAGAGTCAGTGTGAGAGTCTGTGTGAGTGTGAGAGAGTGTGTGAATGTGTGAATCTGTGTGAATGTGAATCTGTGTGAGTGTGAGAGTCTGTGTGAGTGTGAGAGTCTGTGTGAGTGTGAGCGTCTGTGTGAGTGTGAGCGTCTGTGTGAGTGTGAGCGTCTGTGTGAGTGTGAGCGTCTGTGTGAGTGTGAGCGTCTGTGTGAGTGTGAGAGTCTGTGTGCGTGTGAGTCTGTGTGAGTGTGAGAGTCTGTGTGAGTGTGAGAGTCTGTGTGAGTGTGAGAGTCTGTGTGAGTGTGAGAGTCTGTGTGAGTGTGAGAGTCTGTGTGAGTGTGAGAGTCTGTGTGAGTGTGAGTCTGTGTGAGTGTGAGTCTATGTGAGTGTGAGAGTCTATGTGAGTGTGAGTCTGTGTGAGTGTACGAGTCTGTGTGTGTGTGTGAGTGTGAGAGTCTGTGTGAGTGTGAGAGTCTGTGTGAGTGAGTCTGTGTGAGTGTGAGAGCCTGTGTGAGTGTGACAGTCTGTGTGAATGTGAGAGTCTGTGTGAATGTGAGAGTCTGTGTGAATGTGAGAGTCTGTGTGAATGTGAGAGTGTGAGAGTCTGTGTGAATGTGACAATGTCAGTCTGTGTGAATGTGAGAGTGTGAAAGTGTGAGAGTCTGTGTGAATGTGAATGTGTTAATGTGAGAGTCTGTGTGAGTGTGAGAGTGTGAGAGTGTGAGAGTGTGAATGTGTGTGAGTGTGTGTGTGTGTGTGTGTGTGTGTGTGTGAGTGTGAGAGTGTGAGAGTGTGTGAGTGTGTGAGTGTGTGAGTGTGTGAGTGTGAGAGTGTGAGAGTGTGAGAGTGTGTGAGTGTGAGAGTGTGTGAGTGTGTGAGTGTGTGAGTGTGTGAGTGTGTGTGAATGTGTGAGTGAATGTGTGTGAGTGTGAGTGTGAGCGTGTGTGAGAGTGTGTGAGTGTGTGTGAGAGTGTGTGAGTGAGTGTGAGAGTCTGTGTGAGAGAGACACCAACTGCGCACTGCAACTGTTAGGTATGTATATACAACTTTGTTTTCCCTTTGGGCGCCATGGAAAAATCCTGATCGCCTTAGGGAGCCTTGAAAAAATCCTGATCACCTTAGGGAGCCTTGAACCGAAAAAGTTTGAGAACCACTGAGTTAAGCAAATTCATGCTGGATGGCACTTCACCTGAAACATAAAATGTCTGAAATCTAAATCAGGCACAATTGTTCAATTTTCTGTCACAGTCAATAACACTATCATTCATCCAGTCTCCCAGGCATGCAGTCTAGGTGTAATATTTGACTCCCCTTTTTTTCTCCTCTCACATTCATGCTGTTGCTAAATCTTGTCGATTTTTGTCACCTTAATATTGCCAGAAACCACCCTTTCCTCTGTCGTTCTGCAACTAAAACACCCATGCATGCGCTCATTATCTCTCGACATGACTATTGCAACCTTCTCCTCTGTGGTCTTCCTGACTCCCAACACCATACTGTATAATCTATTCAAAATGCCACTGCTAGAGTTCTCTCTTCTACGTCTGTCTGCGTCTCTCCTCCTGAAATCCATTCTTTGCTCCCCATCAAAATCTTAAAATTCTCCTTCTTCAAAGTTCCATATTCTTTTACATCCTTCATCTCAGCTCTAATCTCCTATGATATATCTTCTCTTCCCTCATGCTCTGTTGATTGACATTTTATTTTTGCTCTGTTTGTCTCTATAGTGCGCTTACGGCTAAAACCATTCTCACGTTTGGCCCCCTACCTGTAGAACTCCCTCCCAGCATATCCCAATCCACATCCCTCTCCAACTTTAACTGGCACCTGAAATTTCATCTCCTCAACAAAAAAGTGGTTACTATGCGGCTGTAGATACTCCTCGTACTCCTGATGCACTTACTTGCTCCCTGAAATATGTTCTTTACTTCAGTTGTTCCTATTACTCCCATTTGGATTGTAAGCTCTATAGGGCAAGACATGCTTGATTTCCATTGTTTAACCTAATGCGTAATAATCAGAAATAACAAGAAAATGTTTCTCACCTGTAAAAACTGCTTCACATCAGCAACAACGTCTCTAAAAATAAGCTGATCTTTTTGAACATCAAACCATCCTAATTTTGTAATCTTTGCAATGACTTGAACAAGTGCTTGGATCACAAAGGGGGCAAGTTTAGGTTGAGATGCAATGTAATTCAGGATATAATTTCCTAATGATGAAAAGATAAATAGTTAGATATTTCCATAATTTAAAGTAATTTAATAATGGAGTTTGTTATATTTAAAACCATAGCACATGATAACACAGAAGTATGGGCTACACCTGCAGCTAACACCCAATTACAGTATAAATGGCAACACAAAAGTATTGCTTTGTTTGACAGTTGCTACTATCAGAAAAGACCACTAGATGGCTTTCTTGAGAGCTGGATTTAAGATCTAATAAAAAGGAATTGATGGAATCAGCAATACGGGTCAACTTTAAAAAAATTATAATATTTATTTTCTATTACCGGTTTGAAGTAGGGGGTCTCCGGAGCTGAACTGTGTCAGCTCTGGGGACCCTCTGCTTCTAGACATACTTACCTCTGTAGGGGTTTCCGGTATCTCTGCAGAGTTTAAAGGTCCAGGCCACGCGGGCCAATTGGAAGCCGCACCAGATGTCATGGCTTCCCATTGGCCTGTGAGACATTTAAACACCTGGATAGATGATAAAAGGAACAAAGGGCACAACGGATTTAGAATATCCAAACTCATTTATTGAGCCAACACAACGTTTCGACCGTACTGGTCTTTATCAAGTGACATAGTGGCATAAGCATAATTCCTTCAAACAACATTTAAATAGTGCTCCAAACCCCATCATGCAACCCGTTCAATCAGTGGTGATGGTGTTCATGTGCTGAACCAGTCCCCCCTTCCAATGAAATGTCCGTATTCTTAATAAGCTGATCTCTATCAGATGTTTTAAGACACTCCTGTGTGTCATGGGATCTTCTGCATTCTCCCCACTTCCTGGTTAATCGGCGGCGTCCATCTTGATGATGTCATCCATCCGGGTCCTCTGCTTGTTGAGAACACTCCCCACATCCGGGTTCCTCGGCGACGTCCATCTTTAATGACGTCATCCATCCGGGTACTCTGTTCTTTGAACACATACGGGTCCTCCATTCCTGGAACGCAATCCTCGCGCTATGCGTTTCATATTCCGCGCATGCGCAGTCCATTTAGTCCTCGATTTCCTTCAACCTGCTTCCCTTTGGACCGCATGAGGCGCAGACTGCGTGTCAATATCTGCTCATGCGCTTATTGATCCGCCCGCAGTAAGAGGGATGATCTAATCTTCAATCTTCCTCTGTAGTGGTCCCGCGAAGTGTCCTCCTCTCCTTATGGTCAATGGGTGGGGAAGAATGTGTTGTCTTCATCATCATAGATCCGTAATAAGTATTAAAAAAAAAAAAAAAAAAAGGGAATAAATCAGCACAACACTGTGAACTACTTGCAAAATATATCATCCTACAGTGCAAAGTGAATTATAATAAAAAAGTGATTAAAAGAAAGGTTTGTCTTTGTCATATTTATAATTCACAACCCTTTGAGGTATACTGATCTTACAGTTTTTATCCAATACAGCAAGCAGTGGCCGCAACCTATAGCTAGTGGGAAAGAAACAATCGTATGCTCAAAACAAGATTTATCGAACATAAAAGCAAAATTAACAATCGTGCAGAAGATACCGCTCTTATCAGACATTGTAGTGATTTCAGTCACCCAATATCTTCATTAAAACTAATGGGTATTGAGCATATTAAAAAAGCCAGGGCAAGTATAGACAAGGATGTCTTACTACTACAGCGTGAATCCTTCTGGATTCATACATTAGACATCATTTATCCTAATGGACTGAATTACTTTTTGTCATTAGGGTGCTTCATAGAGGAAAGATAAATATTGTTTCTTTCCCACTAGCTATAGGTTGCTGCCACTGCTTGCTGTATTGGATAAAAACTGTAAGGTCAGTATACCTCAAAGGGTTGTGAATTATAAATATGACAAAGACAAACCTTTCTTTTAATCACTTTTTTATTATAATTCACTTTGCACTGTAGGATGATATATTTTGCAAGTAGTTCACAGTGTTGTGCTGATTTGTTCCCTTTTTTTCTTTTATACTTATTACGGATCTATGATGATGAAGACAACACATTCTTCCCCCCCTCCCACCCATTGACCATAAGGAGAGGACACTTCGCGGGACCACTACAGAGGAAGATTGAAGATTAGATCATCCCTCTTACTGCGGGCTGATCAATAAGCGAATGCGCAGATATTGACACGCAGTCTGCGCATCATGCGGTCCAAAGGGAAGCAGGTTGAAGAAAAGCGAGGACTAAATGGACTGCGCATGCGCAGAATATTAACCGCATAGCGCGAGGATTGCGTTCCAGGAACGGAGGAGCCGTATGTGTTCAAAGAACAGAGTACCCGGATGATGACGTCATTGAAGATGGACGTCGCCGAGGAACCCGGATGTGGGGAGTGTTCTCAACAAGCAGAGGACCCGGATGGATGACATCATCAAGATGGACGCCGCCGATTAACCAGGAAATGGGGAGAATGCAGAAGATCCCATGACACACAGGAGTGTCTTAAAACATCTGATAGAGATCAGCTTATTAAGAATACGGACATTTCATTGGAAGGGGGGACTGGTTCAGCACATGAACACTATCACCACTGATTGAACAGGTTGCATGATGGGGTTTGGAGCACTATTTAAATGTTGTTTGAAGGAATTATGTTTATGCCACTATGTCAATTGATAAAGACCAGTACGGTCGAAACGTTGTGTTGGCTCAATAAATGAGTTTGGATATTCTAAATCCGTTGTGCCCTTTGTTCCTTTTATCATCTATCCAGGACTGATCACAGGCTTTCGTACAAACATTGGAGCACCGGTAACTGTATCATTTTATTTGTTTACAATTTAAGGTGTGCAGCATTTTTCCTATCTGTCTAGACATTTAAACACCGCCATTAGATTAAGATACACAGCTTCACGGCCTGCAGGGATACCGGAATGACTACGGAGGTAAGTATCTCTGGTAGCAGGGGGTCCCCGAAGCTGAAATGAACAAAGTTCAGCTCCAAAGACCTCCTATATCAAACCTGTAATAATAAAAAAAAAAAAAAATTGTAGCTTAAATGTTTATGTAATATCCAAATAAGTCTGTGTTTTTGTTCAATCAAAAATTGACACCTCAGTTTATTGAAGTAAATACAAACAAGGTTAAAAAAAATATTTAATTCAGTTCTCTAATTTCCTATTGAAAAATAAAATATCAATAAAATAATGTACAAGCAACTTTTTTCCTACAATGTTTGCTATCTAGTGTTTCCAGCATATCATGTACATGTGCTACTTGTATGTTTCTGTTTTTCCAGCAGTCCTAGAAAAGCAGTAACGCACAAATAGACCCCACAAAATATTAGAAAATAGCCCATAGTTTGTTGTGGATGTATTATGCTCTATATATTAAAAACATACAGCTGACTACTTAAAAACATTTTTTTTAAATACCAAGTGGATAAGATTCAGAATAAGTGAATATAAACAATAATCAATGTTGTAAAGTACTTCTAACAATAAAAAAGTCTCTGTGACAGTAAAAGAACTTAGGGAGATGTTTGCAACATCACCAACAGATGTGTTCAATCACTATTAACTATCAGCATATACAGTACATTTCCAGAGAACTGCAATCGGTTAGATGTAGTTTAACATCCCAAAAGTGGCGGTATCGTCATATCCAAATAAATCAATAAGATTTGCTTAATATGTGAATAAGGTAAGTTGATTATTGTGGAGGAGTAGATATTACTGGTCTGAATTTTGGTAAAACCTTTGACACTGCTCTATATAGGATAGGATACTACAAACAAGTTGGGTTGTTCTGAGTTCTACGGTGACCGACTGTACAAGTCTTTGCTAAGGAGTAGGCAATAAAAAGTTATGGGTTACTCCAAAGAGGGGAAGGTTACTCCAATGAAGGTTACTCCAATGAAGGTTACTCCAAAGAGGGGACGGTGAACAGTGAACCACTTAAGGGATCAGTACTAGAGTTGGTGCTTCTTAATGTATTTATTGGTGGAATTACTGATGAATTGGTATGGAGACTATGCTACACATCTGATACAGGGTTGACTATTCAGACTAAATAGAACGACAAGTGATATAAGTAAACTAGATGAATGGACAAATGTGTTGCAAGTACAGTTTAAGCGATACTTACCTCTGCAGGGGGCCGGCATCTCTTTTCAGTTTAAATGTTCTGGTCAAGCGGACCAATACGCAGCCGCACTGGTTAATGTCACAGCTTCGTATTGGCCCGAGTGACTCAGGACATTTAAACGCTGCCATTATGTTAGGCACACAGTTTCTCTGACTACAGAGATACCGGCAGGCTAAACTGCATAGGAAAAGTTATTACGCATCAGTAAAAGGGTGGTAGTAACGCCACTTTATAGATCATTGGTAAGACCTCACTTCATTTTGGAGACCAGATTTCTATAGGGACATAAACAAAACAGAGGTGGTGCAAAGTAGAACTAACTACATCATGTCTCCTAAAATGATTACATATATACACATATACACATATACACACACACACCAGAAATAGCCGTGTTAGTCCAGTTGCGATAGTGCAGAATAAATGAGTTCTTCAGTATTAGGTGATACCTTTTTTATTTGGACGACCAATTTATGTCATAGGACTCTATGTCCTATGACATAAATTGTTTGTCCAAAAAAAAAGGTATCACCTAATACTGAAGAACTCATTTATTCTGCAATATATATTATATATATATATATAAATATATATATATATATTATATATATATATATCTATCACACACATATATATATATATATGTAGCCAGGTCCCCCCTGCCTGCCAAGCCCCCCCCCCCCCCTCACCTTCCTGGCGATCGCGGATGCCGCCGAGCCCAATGGCGGTCCCGTCGGCCGATCGGAAGAGTGGGGGCGGTCAGAATCCTGCTCGGGGGTTGCCGGGGACGCGTGCGGCCGTTTGTCAGGGCCGCGATCGCGTCCTTAGGGCTCCCGGCGCTCCCGAAGCAGGGTGGCGAGGGCGCCGCCAGCTTCTAAGTATTAGCGCATGCGCAGTGCAGATTTTGGTGCGGTGGCCAGCCAGGGACATTGCGCATGCGCAGTGATAGCGCGCGAACCCTAGCCTACCAGGGACAGGCTCTTGGAAGGGACCACAAGTCCCATGAGCCTCAGCTGCGCCCCACCTGATGCCAGGGAGCCAATAGGGCTGAAGTATTGCCCTGCAGGCAAGAAAAGATAAATTTCGCGGGTTTTGCAGCTACGCAGTCAGTCAGGACCAGGACAAGCTAGGGGAAGGAGGTGAGTGCAGGGGTGAGTGACCCACTGCATTAGGCCAGCAGCCCCCTAGGTCCCAGTTAGGTCCTGAGCCACTGTTTAGCTTGTGGTGCTATAGGGACAGGCCCTAGATAAGGACACTGCCCCATTAGCTATTTGGATAGTCAGGGACACAGCGCTGAAGCCGTGCAGCCCTGCGAGGTGGGTTCTGGGCGTGGAACGCCACCAAAGACCCTGAGACTAAGGTGATATTATCCACGCTGGAATTCACCCAACGCGGTGTAGAGGACGACGTCGGATCGGGCGGAATCCCTGACATAGTCTGCGGAACCCGGGGTGGGAGCCCCGGGCAGGTATCAATCTTCAAGTGCACCAACAATCCTACATTATACTCACACGGTACCGGTGGCTGCGCAGTCACACATATCATCTCACCTAAAGAGGGCGGGACATATTGTGTGGGGTTATTGGACACGGGGTGGGATCACCCGGTGTAGGTGGGAGCGTCCTGCGAGACGCAGTAGTTAGTGTCTCCTCCAGAGGGGGACACCTGTTATACATGAATACGTATTGCAACAGTAAAGTCATTGGTTATTTTACATACAGTGTGTTGAGTGAGATATATATATTTGTTCTGCGAGGAACCACTCCTCCTCTGGCGGGAGCCATCGCAGGTGGAGGCGTTGCACCACGAGATTGTGTTATATGTATGTACCCCAGGTTCCCCGTGGCGGAAGCTCAGTCCTCTTGTGAACCAACAGGTAACGCACCACACCTGGTAACATATAGGTTCCCCCTCACATACCCTCTATATGCGATTGGGTGGGGGAATACCCGTTACATTTGGAGGCGCTGCTGAGATTAGTCATGGGGTGCCCTACGCAGTAGTTAACGTAGTATCCTATCAGTCAGCATGTCTGCGCTCACGCCCAAACAAGTGGCCGACTGGGCCGAAAAGCTGGGAGAGCTCCTGCGACACGTAGTCGCCGTAGACAGGGTACCTGCCGATATATCCATGTTTACTGTCTGCAGCGCAGTAAGGACATTACCTGGTCTGGCGGGCGCCCGCCTCATCAGCAAGCACTACAACATTGACCGGCAAGAGAACACTCTATTGCTGGCCACCGAACAAGCTACACCCCCTGATAGAGGCCCACAAGTAGTGTATCTCCCAGAGACTTTTCCGCAAGGGTGCCCTTTAATTTACCCTGGAACCGTTTCCAGTCACGTAACTTCCCTTACCAGACATGCGGGTTGGGAAGATAAAGAAATGGCCGCCAGTACTCCTATCAGATCAGACATATCTCTACCCCGAGTGACCTTCTCTTATGATGCTAGGCAAGGGGCCACCAGCTGGGCCGGTAGCCCGCCAACATCACCGGTCCCTAACCGGTTAGTGAACAGCTTCACCCCAACCCCTAACAGTCAGGGAGCGGGGATCGCAAGTTCCTCAGACAGTGGCGGCTCCATGCTAGGAGTGACATTCCCGCAGCTTGTGGAAGCGATAACTACGTCCGCCCAAGACCAAAATTACAGGAAGTTGAAGGCGTTTTCAGGAATGGTTCCTGTCCCCGCCAGTGAGGAAAGCATTGAGTCTTGGAAGGAACAGACCCTCAAGGTGATCGATGAATGGCCCTGCTCTGAAACGGTCAGACGTCAGAGAATCCTGGAAAGCCTCCGACCCCCAGCAGCCACCATGGTCAGTGCACAGCGCGACCAAGACCCTGATCTTTCTGCTCATCAGATGGTAGACTTGTTAGTCCGGATCTATGGCAAAGATGAAGAGGAGAGTGAGCTGTGGTTCAAATATTACGGTCTGCGACAGAAGGAGAAGGAAGATCTGTCAGACTTCCTTCAACGAATCCAGCTGGTCCTGTGGAAATTGCGAACTTGCGGCCTCATCCTAGCTTCAGACATGGACGAATACCGGCGCAAGCAGTTCCTCCGAGGGGCCATTCCCACTCATCACATAGTGATCATGACCAGGTGCTCACTAATGGAGGGGCCTCCCCTACCTTTAACGACATTTTGGGGATCGTCAAAGGGCATGAAGCCTATACCAAGCTGCATACAGGCACCAAGGTCAAATATCCCCCTGTGAGTGACATCCCGGGAGTCTCCGCTCGCCGGATCAAGAAACCTGTCAAAGAGGAAGAGGAGCCACCCAAGTCGCCCTCAACGAAAGGCCGGACTTCGGGGAGATCCTCTCCCACTTACCCAAGACGACGGGATCCTACAGATATCGTCTGCTATGGCTGTGGACAGAAAGGCCATTTCTCCAGAGAGTGCCCTGATGGAGTCACCCAAGAAAAGAAACCGCCCAGTAAAGGAAGCCCGGCTAGGTCCATGATCTGTCGGATACAGACCACAGAAGCCAAGACATCCGAGGCCACCCCTGCGCCACCCGAAGCTCCTACTGACCTAAGCCCAGACGATGGAATTCCGTCCGGAGATGGGTACTGTCAGGTAGGCCCCTCTGCAATCGTGCGTGTGGTAGTAGAAGGAGTCTATGCTTCTGCGTTACTGGACACCGGGTCCCAAGTGACCATAATCTACCGACCATTCTACGATCAACACCTTAAGCACTGTCCCCTGCGGTCGGCGGAACTTATGAAGGTGAGGGGGTTGAGCAATGAAGATTACCCCATCGATGGGGTTGTGAGAATTCAACTGGAGATACTTCAATTGAATACCGGCAAGAAACATCCCATGCATGTGGAGGCAATGGGATGCCCGAAGCCTCAAGGACAGTGTCAGTACCCGGTCATCTTGGGAACGAATACGGATATAGTGCGAGCCGTAATCAGAGCCTACCTGAAGGAGACAAATGGATTGCCAATGGCCAATCCACTCCTTGACCCTGTACTGAGAGAGGAGTGCAACAGAGTATATGTTTTAGAGCGTCACGGGGACCTCTACAATCGTCAACGTGGACAGACGACCATTTTACCCGGGGGAGTGCAACGCATGGCCGTCTGGTGCTATTATCCGAATCGAGATGAGACCGATCATCTGTTCTCTCTGGAGAGTTCCCCTGAGGAAGAAACCCAGAGAGGGTATAGGGTAATACCCGAAGTGAGAGAGTGGACGACCAGAATTCCTCGACGAACCGACGTGTATGTTCAAAATATCTCTCCATTTCCAATGGACATTGATGTAGGACAAAATCTGGGCAGCATATATCCCGTCAGCCCGGTAGAAATAGTGCCCCAGGTGAACGCCGCTGCAGTGGGTGAGCAGTTAGTCGATCTGGACTTCAACTTCGGAGACTCAACGCTGCCAACTGAGTGGAAGGATCGACTGACGGTCAAGCTGAATGAGAGGAGGACGGTATTTTCCACAAGCGAGATGGATGTGGGCCGCAGTCGCAGCGCCCAACACACCATTAGGTTGAGTGACGCCACTCCGTTCCGTGAACGCTCTCGTCGCATCGCTCCCAGGGATGTGGAGGATGTAAGGAACGTCCTGAAGGAATTGGAGACCGCTGGGATATTGACGGAGTCTCGGAGTCCTTATGCATCACCCATAGTGGTGGTAAGGAAGAAGAATGGATCTGTAAGATTGTGCGTCGATTATCGAACTCTGAATAATCGTACGGTGCCCGATCAATACAACCTTCCTCGCATTGAAGAAATCCTGAATGCTCTAACCGGGAGCCAATGGTTTAGTGTGCTCGACTTGCGATCTGGGTACTACCAGGTACCTATGAGTGAAGAGGACCAGGAAAAGACAGCCTTCGTCTGCCCCCTGGGCTTCTACCAATTTACTCGTATGCCCCAAGGTATATGTGGAGCTCCTGCTACCTTCCAGCGACTGATGGAGAAGACAATCGGGGACAAAAACCCTCGGGAGTGTCTTGTCTACCTGGACGACATCATTGTCTTCGGGAAGACCCTGGAGGAGCACGAAGAGAGGCTGTTGAAGGTGATAGACCGTCTTGGAAAAGAAGGATTGAAGTTATCCCTCGACAAGTGTCGGTTTTGTCAGACCTCGGTGACCTACGTGGGACACATCGTGTCTGCTCAAGGAATTGCTACTGATCCAGCCAGGGTGGAAGCGGTAGTGAACTGGCCGCGTCCCGAGAATGTCACGGAACTGCGATCATTCCTGGGGTTCTGTGGGTATTACCGTCGCTTCGTGGAAGGGTACTCTAGTCGAGCTAAACCCCTGAACCATCTGCTGAAGATATACCCCGAAGATACCGGAAGGAAGGCCACGTCGGCCCGTCAACCGTTTGGCGATAAATGGACTTTCCTGAACTTGAAGAAAAGCCTGACTGAAGTACCAGTGCTTGCGTATGCTGATCCAGAACAACCATACGTTCTGCATGTGGATGCCAGTCTCAATGGACTGGCGCTGTCCTGCATCAGAAGCACCCCGAGGGTCTTCGGCCTGTAGCCTACATCAGCCGCAGTCTGACAACCAGTGAACAGAAATACCCTGTACACAAGCTAGAGTTCCTGGCTCTCAAATGGGCGATCACAGAGAAACTTTATGATTACCTCTATGGTGTTACGTTTGAGGTAAGGACGGATAACAATCCCCTCACGTACATAAATACTTCCGCCAAGTTGGATGCAGCAGAGCACCGATGGCTGGCAACCCTATGTAACTACAGATTCTCTCTGAAGTACAAGCTGGGGCCTTTGAACATTGGAGCTGAGGCTCTATCACGACGACCAGGATTAAGTGCTACTCCCGATGATGATGAATGGGAAGAGATCCCTGGGCCTGGGATGCGAGCAATGTGTAGCCTAGCCGCCGTCATCAATGATCAAGTGGCCTTCTCCGAACTACGAGTTGCAGATTAGTTAGGATGCCAGTCGCAGGCTATTCCCGCTGCTTACTGCGATCCCAAGGGAATGAACATCACCCATGACAAAGTCATAAGATGGAAAGACTTAGTGGACTATCAAATAAGAGATCCGGTAATCGGCATCATTCGGCGAGCTGTGCAAAGAAAGAATCCAGCTCTACTGAAGAGTGCTCCCAGAGACCTGATCGCGTTGCTAATGCGTGAGGTGGACAAGTTCGAGATAGACAATTGCTTGCTCTATAGGGTAGTCCCATATCACAATCACCCTGATAGGCGACAACTGGTTCTACCCCAAAACTTGAGATATATGGTGTTAAAGTCTCTACATGATGAACATGGGCACCTCGGTGTAGAGAAGACTTTTGGGTTAGTCCGAGACCGGTTCTTCTGGCCCAAGATGCGGGAAGCGGTGGAACAGCACTGCTGCCGTTGTTCCCGGTGCGTCCAACGCAAGACGTTGCCTACCAGAGCAGCGCCCATGGCCCATCTCAAGAGTTCTGGTCCAATGGACCTGGTGTGTATGGACTTTTTGTGTATTGAACCCGATACCTGAGGAATCTGTAACGTACTGGTCATCACAGACCATTACACCCGGTATGCTCAGGACTTCCCCACAAAAGACCAAAAGGCCATCACAGTTGCAAAAATACTATGGGAGAAGTTCTTCGTTCATTACGGTCTTCCAAACCGACTACACTCCGACCAAGGGTGAGATTTTGAGAGCACTCTGATCCGAGAATTACTCAATATGCTGAACATCGCCAAATCCCGGACAACTCTGTACCACCCCGAAGGAGATGCTTTGCCTGAACGATTCAACAGAACCTTGTTGGACATGCTCGGAACCCTGAAGGGTGCGCAGAAAACGGAATGGAGTCGACACAGTTGGTACATGCGTACAATTGTACTCGCCATGAATCCACTGGATTCTCCCCATACTTCCTCATGTTTGGGAGGGAAGCAAGACTCCCAGTAGATGTGCGTCTTCGAGTATCAACGGATGGGATACACAATGCTACCCATTTCAAGTATGTGCAAAGGCTAAAGGACAGTTTGCAGCAAGCATATCAACAGGCTGAGGATTCTACAGCTAAACTGAATGCTGGCAATAAGAGACGCTATGACAATAAAGTCAAGTATCGGGAGCTACGTCCTGGGGACGCTGTGTTGCTTCGTAATCTGGGAGTCCCCGGAAAACATAAACTGGCGGACCGAGACGGTGTATATGAAGTAAAGTCACAGATGCCCGGCCTCCCGGTCAATCGCATCAAAGACACTGACGGCCGGGTAAAGGTTTGGCATCGTAACCACCTTCTCCCCATTCCACAAGTAGGAGACGAAGAAGCAGAGATACTGGCCACACCGCTCAACGGTGAGTCCGACTTAGCAGAGATGGGTCAAGAGACAATAAATAACGAAATCCACTCTGAAACTCCTGAAGACCCTATGGAAGGACCCGCTCAAAGGGACTATTCCACAGAAGGGGCATCTCCCGGAGGAGCTACGGGTAAAGGGCCTGTAGGCCAACGCCTAAAAAGGTGGCACCAACAGGCCAGCCTTTGGATCCACAGAGCCCGTGCTTTGTGCCTAACAGAGACTGTTCAGAGACATTTCTCCCCTCAAGGGAAGAGGCTGAGCCTCAGGACTGTACTTATTACTCCCCAGAGGGAGTTGCTGAAGAACAGCTCCGTAGGAGCCAAAGAGTCAGGTACCCTCCAAATCGGGTAACCTATGATCAAATTGGGGCACCCCATTATGAGGCTCAGCAGTGGTCTCGCAGCAGAATACAGTCTGTCATTGTGATGTTCACTGAGATGTGCAATCTGATCTAGAGATGATAAGTTTAGAGCGCATTGATTGTTACATTTTTATTATATAACGATGTTGTGCAATTTTCATTAAATAACTTTTGTACATAGTTATAATGAGTTGTGTCCCAAGCGAGGACATTGGGGTTTTTTACCCGGGGGAGGATGTAGCCAGGTCCCCCCTACCTGCCAAGCCCCCCCCCCCCCCTCACCTTCCTGGCGATCGCGGGTGCCGCCGAGCCCAATGGCGGTCCCGTCGGCCGATCGGAAGAGTGGGGGCGGTCAGAGTCCTGCTCGGGGGTTGCCGGGGACGCGTGCGGCCGGTTGTCAGGGCCGCGATCGCGTCGTTAGGGCTCCCGGCGCTCCCGAAGCAGGGTGGCGAGGGCGCCGCCAGCTTCTAAGTATTAGCGCATGCGCAGTGCAGATTTTGGTGCGGTGGCCAGCCAGGGACATTGCGCATGCGCAGTGATAGCGCGCGAACCCTAGCCTACCAGGGACAGGCTCTTGGAATGGACCACAAGTCCCATGAGCCTCAGCTGCGCCCCACGTGATGCCAGGGAGCATATAGGGCTGAAGTATTGCCCTGCAGGCAAGAAAAGATACATTTCGCGGGTTTTGCAGCTACGCAGTCAGTCAGGACCAGGACAAGCTATGGGGAAGGAGGTGAGTGCAGGGGTGAGTGACCCACTGCATTAGGCCAGCAGCCCCCTAGGTCCCAGTTAGGTCCTGAGCCACTGTTTAGCTTGTGGTGCTATAGGGACAGGCCCTAGATAGGGACACTGCCCCATTAGCTATTTGGATAGTCAGGGACACAGCGCTGAAGCCGTGCAGCCCTGCGAGGTGGGTTCTGGGCGCGGAACGCCACCAAAGACCCTGAGACTAAGGTGATATTATCCACGCTGGAATTCACCCAACGCGGTGTGGAGGACGACGTCGGATCGGGCGGAATCCCTGACGTAGTCTGCGGAACCCAGGGTGGGAGCCCCGGGCAGGTATCAATCTTCAAGTGCACCAACAATCCTACATTATACTCACACGGTACCGGTGGCTGCGCAGTCACACATATCATCTCACCAAAAGAGTGTGGGACATATTGTGTGGGGTTATTGGACACGGGGTGGGATCACCCGGTGTAGGTGGGAGCGTCCTGCGAGACGCAGTAGTTAGTGTCTCCTCCAGAGGGGGACACCTGTTATACATGAATACGTATTACAACAGTAAAGTCATTGGTTATTTTACATACAGTGTGTTGAGTGAGATATATATATTTGTTCTGCGAGGAACCACTCCTCCTCTGGCGGGAGCCATCGCAGGTGGAGGCGTTGCACCACGAGATTGTGTTATATGTATGTACCTATACATTTGCTCGCCCCGGGCGAGTGGATGTAACCCCCGGGCGAGTAAATATTGGCCCAAGCAGCACACGTTTGGTACTAGGTGGCGAGTAGATTTTTTGGTGATTTGTCAACCAGTGTGTGTGTGTGTGTGTGTGTGTGTGTGTGTGTGTGTGTGTGTGTGTGTGTGTGTGTGTGTGTGTGTGTGTGTGTGTGTGTGTGTGTGTGTGTTTGTGTGTGTATACATACATGTATATATATATATATATATATATATATATATATATATATATATATATATATATATATATTTATGTGTGTGTTTATGTGTATAAAGTGACAAAAACCCTCCACAGGAAAGCAAATATGCAAATACAACTGTATGCTCATCTGCATGTCTTAGGCAGGTCTGCAACCCCGCCTTTCCCTACTGAATTACCCAGAGATTAGTATTCAAATTGGAAATTCGCTTAAAAACTATTTCCATATTAACAATGGGTCTGTGGAGTCGACAGCGACTCTATACAAGCCCATAAGGCCACGATCAGAGGACAGCTTATCTCAATAGCATCACACAGAAAAAGAACAAAAATAGAGAAACAAAAAAATAATTGCGGAAAAAATTGTAAAATTAGAATATTTACATTAATTTAAAAAAAATCTGTAGAGGAAAGTGCATAAAATTCTAAGTCAGGCAAGAGAAGAACTTAAGAGGTTGCAACTAGAAGATGTAGAGAAGGCCCTTAAGTGGACTAAACAGACTTATTATGATAAGGTAGATAAGGCAGGCCGTTTACTGGCAAATAAACTCAGAGGGATCAGGTTGAGAACTTAGGTGCCCGCTATTAGAATCAAAGGAGGATAAGTGACTTACAACCCCTCTAGGATAGCAGAGGAATTTGCTAAATTCAACACGGATCTCTATGACCTAGATAACTCCGCCCCAAATGCTGAAATCACGGACTTGAACCAGATTGCAAATCTCGAAGATATTCCTAAATCTAAATCTGTACTATAAAAATGTTATTGAAATTCTAGGACCATGTCTATTGGATGACGAAAGCCAATATAGGGGTGATCCCTAAAGAAGGTAAGGATCCTATATGTTGTGGTAGCTATTGGCCAATTTCATTGCTTAATACAGATCTGAAAATATATTGTAAAATCCTGGCAAACAGGCTGAACCCAATATTTCCTAGATTAATCCATTATGACCAAATGGGGTCTGAGAGTGAACGCCAGGCGTCCGATAACACTAGGAAAATTATCCATGTGATTGAACAGATACATAAATCTAAATTGAAGGCAGTATTGTTGTCTGGATGAGGAGAAGGCATTTGATAGGGTAAGATGGGATTTCTTGGATAAAACGTTGGAGGCATTTGAATTTTCAGGGATTTTTTTTTTTTTTACAGGGGATCATGACCTCTATCTGTCACCAACAGCCGCTTTGAAAATTCGAGGAGGGGGGGGAACATAATAATTAAGAATGGGACTAGACAAGGGTGCCCCCTCTCCTTTTTGCCTTAACACTCGAACCCCTCGCAGCCACAATCAGAACTTCCCCAAATATACAAGGGATTAAAATAAAAGATGAGTTACAAATTATCACTCTTTGCGGATGATATTATTCTTACAATATCTAACCCTTTGACATCCATTCCGAATCTGCAATCTGCTCTCTGTGGGTTTGGGGAGCTAACGGGGTATAAAAGTCAATGTAGGAAAATCGTTAGCGCTAACTTTAACGTTAACGGAAATGGAGGTTGAGGTCCTTAAATGGCACTTTGACTACAAGTGGAAAAAGACCCATTTAAAATACCTGGGGATACACCTTACTAGAGACTTTGTTTTTTTCTTTTATTGTTCCCATTGTCTATTTTGATTTGTACAAATCATTTTTCACCAGGCAGCCTAGCCCACGAATAGGGGGCCAACTCCTATAGAGAGGTCATCACACACTTGTTCATTTTAGCGCTATTTATACACTATCTTCCTTTTTTTCCTTACTAGAGACTACAACTCATTATATAAATATAACTACCCTGAGCTTTTCTCAAATATAAAAAAAAACCTACAAGCTTGGTTGGAACTCTCATTCTATCTCCTGGTTAGGACGTATAACCGCGGTTAAGATGAATATGCTCCCCAGACTTCAGTATTATTTTCAGACACTACCAGTATCTGTCCCACACACAAATATTAAGAAGGGTTGTATTATCGCTCACCAAAATGTAATCAAGAGTATGTACATTTAGATAGGGGTGCATACGGGAGGTAAGTATGAGTGGACAGGGTGTAGGGTTGAGATAACCCAAAAGAAATCCTATTTGCACTCCCTTCTACTATAAATGGCTGGGAAGAATTCAATCCCTGGGTAGAAAACCCCATACACCAAATTGAGGATATATATAAAAACAACACACAAATATAAAAGAAATAAAAAATAAAAAATAAAAATAAACGAATTATGCAATTTATCTGGAAACAAACAACCGAGAATAGCCAGGTAAATTATGTTGGAGTCTAAGGCTGCGAATCCGCTGCGGCTGGCGGGGCGCACGGCCGCCAACCACCAGACCCCTGTCCGAATGGTCCCTGCCCCCGCTGCCTCCTTCCGGCAGAGCTGACTACGTACTGTGACGCGTCAGCCGGCCGATGCTGCAAGAATCTTGTGAATTTCGGCGCTGGCGCGTCACGCGAGTCAGCCAATGGGGAGGAGGGGAGGAGCTAGGTGGGAGGCGCCTTGGGCGGGAAGCAGGGAAGGAGCTGCGGGTTAAAGTGTGTGAGTGTGTATGTATGTGTGTGTGTGTATATATATGTATGTGTGTGTGTATATGTATGTATGTGTGTGTGATGTATGTATGTATGTATGTATGTATGTATGTATGTGTGTGTGTGTGTGTGTGTGTGTGGACGGCACCACGACCAGATCCCGCCCACCTCCCTCCAACTCCCCTCCCTCCAACTCCCCTCCCTCCCACTCCCCTCCCTCCCTCCCACTCCCCTCCCTCCCTCCCACTCCCCTCCCTCCCACTCCCCTCCCTCCCACTCCCCTCCCTCCCACTCCCCTCCCTCCCACTCCCCTCCCTCCCACTCCCCTCCCTCCCACTCCCCTCCCTCCCTCCCACTCCCCTCCCACTCCCCTCCCTCCCTCCCACTCCCCCTCCCCTCCCACTCCCCTCCCACTCCCCTCCCACTCCCCTCCCTCCCTCCCACTCCCCTCCCTCCCTCCCACCCCCCTCCCTCCCTCTCCCCTCCCTCCCACTCCCGCCCCCCTCCCGCTCTGGCTCCCGGCTCCCTACAGACCGCAGGTCTGTGTGTCAGCGCCCCGCCTGTCTGCAGAGCGGGCGCACTGACTGAGGGAGCGGGGCCTTAGCCTAAGGAAGGAGGGGGTTTGGCCAAATATTTTAAAATATTAGATAGCCTCTCATTTGAGACAAATGGTGTACTGGTACTCCCCAAGAGAGGCTTATGTTTGGGTGGATTTGGAGAGCTCACTTAAAAGCCCAATCGGCCTGCCCTCTTTGTTATGGTTGTGCTCTAGGGCTGGGATTGGTAGACAGACAATCTGAGCCGGTGGTAACCGGGTTTACCATGAAAATTTGGCAGCTGGCAAAAAAGAATGAAGTTGTGTCAACCCCATCTAGATGAAACAAAGGGGTTAACCGGCGCCAAAGAGGGTAAATACCAGTCCTGTTGTGACAGTCCAAATACAGTCCTTGGGATGATGAATGGTGATGATTCTCACCTCAGCAGTGCATATGTGAAAAAAGAGAAAGAGAAATAATAGTGCAGTAAATCAACACGGGGGGGGGGGTGATCACAGATATTGACAAAAAACAACAAACAAGACATACAAACATATAACACTAGCACGGCCTAAATATTAATAAAAAGCATATTTATTGATGTGGAAATGTGCATAAACCGCATCCGGAGGGGTAAAATTGCAACCCTACTCACAAAATGCTGGAAAGGTACAGGCAGATCTGCTGTATGCAGCTGGGCTCTCAAGATGGCGACCGGAGCACTTGTGCTGGCGTCCACACGTGACTAGGAAGCCAGGCAGATGACTCAGATGACGAGGCCTCTGGGCGGACGTGACGTCACCCCCGTTGTGTATTCTCCACCGGCTCACAGGACTCCAGTCCTCCATTCCTCATCAGCAGCCCTTGAAGAAGTACGCGCATGCGTACGAAACGCGTCGGGAAGTTTCAAGTTTTTAGAGTGTTCCAGTGTGGTGAAGTCTGCAGTTCCAAAGGAGAAACTCTGCAGTCTCCAACTAGTGTTTTGAACCGAGGTACGGCGATATTGCGGCTGCTGATGAGGACTGGAGGACTGGAGTCCTGTGAGCCGGTGGAGAATACACAACGGGGGTGACGTCACGTCCGCCCAGAGGCCTCGTCATCTGAGTCATCTGCCTGGCTTCCTAGTCACGTGTGGACGCCAGCACAAGTGCTCCGGTCGCCATCTTGAGAGCCCAGCTGCATACAGCAGATCTGCCTGTACCTTTCCAGCATTTTGTGAGTAGGGTTGCAATTTTACCCCTCCGGATGCGGTTTATGCACATTTCCACATCAATAAATATGCTTTTTATTAATATTTAGGCCGTGCTAGTGTTATATGTTTGTATGTCTTGTTTGTTGTTTTTTGTCAATATCTGTGATCACCCCCCCCCCCCCCCTGTGTTGATTTACTGCACTATTATTTCTCTTTCTCTTTTTTCACATATGCACTGCTGAGGTGAGAATCATCACCATTCATCATCCCAAGGACTGTATTTGGACTGTCACAACAGGACTGGTATTTACCCTCTTTGGCGCCGGTTAACCCCTTTGTTTCATCTGTTTCCCTGACTGGTTGTACCACCAGTCATTCACCTGGCTGCCTGAACATTTATTCATCAGTATCCCTAGCGCTGTTTTGCACCTATTCCTTTTTTCTGTAACCCCATCTAGAGACTTACGCCCCTGTTTGGCAACCCAGGGTTCCTTAGAGGTTTCCAGGGCCAGGGTTTTGAAATCTGGAGACAGAAAGGGATCCTAGAGACGGGAGATTAAATAGGAAAAGATAAGTTGATGTCATTTGAGTAAGTAATGAGGAAATACGGCCTACCCCTAACTGTGATGTTCAAATCTCAGTTAGGGGCAGGTTCGACATTTTGTTCGTCACGGTTTTATGAGGAGGAATTCCCTAGAAAAACATGATTTGAAGACCTATGTAAAACACAGTACCAAAAGGGTCCGATTTCATCCCTTTACCAAGGTTTAATCCCCCAAACGAATAACCGGCCCATAAATATATGGACCAGTGGGCTCTGGATTTCCAGACTGAAATAACAAGAGAGGACTGGGAAGATATATGGTAGAATGCGGGTAAAACCTCTATATGTACATTGACAAAGGAGAATATCTATAAAATTCGGTTACGTTGGTATTATCCACCCAAAAGGTTAAAACAAATGTTTCCGCAGGCTATTAATAGATGTTGGAGAGGATGCGGACAGATAGGGGATCTAGCAAATATTTTGATGTTTTGTCCAGTAATGCAGATATACTGGAAGAAAGTCTGAAGCTAATAGACGATGTGACGGGGATTAAGATTCCGCTGAACCCAATTTAAAATTATTCTAGAACAATGGAATGTGTGAACCGCTATACAGTACAGTTAAATTGATTCTGCATATTTTAACGGCGGCTAGATGTGCTGTATAGCAGCAGCATGGAAGAAGACACGTCCGCCCTCCAGAAGAGAGGTTATGAGAAGGGTTAATGATGTCCAATTAATGGAGAAACTCCTTCCTGAAACATACCATAAGAAAGTTTGATAGGGCCTGGAATCCCTGGGATGTCGGATAGGGGGATTTCCTTGTTGGGAAAGAGGTTGAGGAGTGAGGAGTGTAGAATATGCTGTTTTTATAAAAATGTTGTATGCTATGCGAAAGTTGATGATTGTAAGAATTCTGTAGCAAAATGGTTGTTTCTCCCCCCTCCCCATTTTTTCTGTGCCCCTTCCTTTCCCATTAATATTTGAAAATCTTAATAAAAATATCAGAACAAAATACCTTTCAAATTGTGTTTTTTTATATAATTTTTTTTTTAAATTGTCTCTTTTCCTATTTAACAAATCTTTCTCACAAATATTGTTACCACAATACATATTTTCATATTGTTATTGTGAGAAATGCTTTTGGTATTGCCTCCTAGAGTCCATCGAGATGAACCTTTGCCAAATTCTAACTGGGTGAGATATTCCTCCTACATTTATCATTCTAATTACAGGCATACCCCGCTTTAACATACGCAATGGGACCGGAGCATGTACAGTATGTAATGTGAAAATGTACTTAAAGTGAAGCACTGCCTTTTTTCCACTTTACAATGCATGTACTGTACTGCAAACATCATATATGTGCATAACTGATGTAAATAATGCATTTGTAACCAAAATAAATACAGTAGGCTTTATTCAAATAAAATGAATGGGAGCAAGCAAGGAGGTGAGAGGCGCGCACGCGAGTCAGTACTGTACAGCAGCTCTCTCCTTCTCGCAGTCTCTCTCTCTCACTCAGTCTCTCTGTCTCTCTCTCTCTCTCTCTCTCACTCAGTCTCTCTGTCTCTCTCTCTCTCACTCAGTCTGTCTCTCACTCAGTCAGTCTCTCTCTGTCACACACAGACGCACTCAGTCACACACAGACGCACTCAGTCACACACAGACGCACTCAGTCACACACAGACGCACTCAGTCACACACAGACGCACTCAGTCACACACAGACGCACTCAGTCACACACAGACGCACTCAGTCACACACAGACGCACTCAGTCACACACAGACGCACTCAGTCACACACAGACGCACTCAGTCACACACAGACGCACTCAGTCACACACAGACGCACTCAGTCACACACAGACGCACTCAGTCACACACAGACGCACTCAGTCACACACAGACGCACTCAGTCACACACAGACGCACTCAGTCACACACACACGCACTCAGTCACACACTGTCACACGCTAAGTCACTCAGTCACACGCTAAGTCACTCAGTCACACGCTAAGTCACTCAGTCACACGCTAAGTCACTCAGTCACACGCTAAGTCACTCAGTCACACGCTAAGTCACTCAGTCACACGCTAAGTCACTCAGTCACACGCTAAGTCACTCAGTCACACGCTAAGTCACTCAGTCACACGCTCAATCACTCAGTCACACATTCAGTCACTCAGTCACACATTCAGTCACTCAGTCACACTCACACACTCAGTCACACACACACACAGTCACTCCGTCACACACACACGCGCGCGCAAAGATTGCAGCAGAAGATCTTCCCCTCACTGTAGTCCGTAATTCACATCACATCCAAAGCTTCGCAGAGCTCTGAGGAGGGAGGAGGGAGGAGGAGGGGGGAGGAGGGGGAAGCAGAGTCACGGGCGGACTCACTGGTTTAGCTGCTGCTTTAGGAAGCGTGAGTGCAGGGGGACCGGACACAGATGGGAGGGGGAACGGAAACAGGATGGGAGGGGGAACGGAGACAGATGGGAGGGCAGAGGGAACAGGGAGATCGAGCGCTCCATAATGAAGACAAGCATGAAGGAGGTTGCAGGAGTGTTGAGGTGTGAACGCCGCCCCCTGGTGTCCGTACTCGCGAAGCCCGTGTACGTACACAGGGGTATGGTGCAACAAAAAAAATTGTACGTACTTGTGAGTGTACGTAAAGCGGGTGTACGTAAAACGGGGTATGCCTGTATATTAATATTTATATTTATCCAGAAGAAAGCAAACAAAAAATCCTAATGCAAAACATTATAATTAAGCAGCGGTGGAACAACCATAGGTGCAGCCGGTTCAGCAGCACCAGGAATCCTTCCTTCCAATGCCGGAACGCTGTTCAAGCAGTTCTACAGGCCTTACTCAGTAGCAGCAGAAGGAGACCACCCAGACGGTACCAACACTGAGGTTAGGCTTCCACCAGAAGTCGGGCCCAACTTCCACAATCGCTGCCTGCATGGGCGACCTTCTCTCTGTCGCTCTCTTTCCATCATCACTCCATCCATCAGCACTCCCTCTCTCTGCCCCTCCCGTGATGTCACTGCCTAATTCAGCCGCAGGATGCTCTCCCAGGAGCTGGACCTGTTTACTTGACAGCTGAGAGCTGCAGGAGTGGAGGGTCCCGGATGGAGGATATGCTGCTGTGTGAGGACAATATCTGTGAGTGAGCACTGCGCCCAGGAGGCTCTGTGCAGGGGGCTGCTATGTTATGAGGGTTACCCGTGGGTGACACAACCCACCCCTGGGTGCTTTATTGCAGCAGCAAAATCAAAACAACCACTTCAGTGCCAGAGCATTACTTTATAACCATAGGTACATAATGGACTGAAGTGGTTAAAGAAATGCCTGTTATTCATGGGGGAGGGGTCGCCTTTTAAAAAAAAATCTTTTATCTGCACCGAGGCCCATTTGGGTACAAGTTCTGCCCCTGCTCAGAAGGGAAAAAAACCTTAATGATTCCAGTAAATGGCAATCAGATTGCTCCCAGGCACACTTATCTGCCTATGGTTTCACTTGTTAATTATATCCCTGTACACCTTACATTTCTTATCTACCTATATCTATCTATCTATCTTTTCTTAAAAAAATCTACAACATCTGTACGTTTCTCAGATGATTAAGGTACCTGTCCTGGTGTAGGAACATTTATTGTGTGCTCTATCTTTCTAGGATTTCTACATTAAAAGGTCTAACAACTTTAATGAGCCCTTGGCGCTAACGGCTCTCCCGCCATGTAATACTAAACTCTGGGTGACAGAGAAGGAAAGTTTTGATCTGCGCTCATGCTTTGTAAAAGTCCAAATGTAAATCAACTCCCGCTTTTTGCAGCTCCTGTGTATGGAAGCATTCCCCCTCCTCCACAAAGATCCACCGAAGACAGGCGAAACAACCATAGAAGGAACACAGGGTGAACCCAAGGTGAAGATAAAATGTATTGTGCAGACAAATAAAGCAAGTGAGAACTTACATATATGATGTCTGTAGTTCAGTGGGTTTGTTAAAAGATGTGTCCGTGCTGCCTTGTTGCTGGCTAGGGTGCTGGGAGACCTTGTAGTATTCAAGGCATTAGATCCCGCGCGCTGGGATCAGCTGGTGCCTCTGCGCTGATCTGCGTCTGACTACAGACATCATATACAGTATGTAAGTTCTCACTTGCTTTATTTGTCTGTACAATACATTGTATCTTCACCTTTGGTGGGCCCTGTGTTTTTTCTTCTGTGACAGAGAAGGAGTTAGACACCAATCAGACTGGTTTAAAGAATCCCTGGTAATATGCTCCACACCAGTCATTACAGCAATAAAACAAACTTTAGGAATAAACTGCTCAGTTCTAATAATCATTTAAGATATAAGAAATCAGTACGACAGTAAAGGGAATGTCCCACAGAAAGCTCTCTGAGTGTGTGCACACTAGATAATCATAGTACAAAATCAATGATAAAGATGTAAATTGCCATAATTAAAACAGAACATTTCACAGATAATATCCTAAAATATATACAACTCTAATATTCCAACAAATAAAAATGGAGGAGAGAGGAGGGCAGCTGAGAGGAAAAATCTAGCCTGAGAATAATATCTCATTAATAAGGTAGGCGCATTCAAAATAACATCCACAGTAAAAATCTAAAAAAGGTAAGCAGGCCATGCCGTGTCACGCGCGACATCGCAATTGCCAAGTTCATGTTTCACGCCCACGCTACTATAATCACGGCCTTATAGAGCTATGTCCCTTTTTATGCATGATAATATTCTGGTGTTCTTCATAGATACTAAAAAACGTCACGGTATGGAAGCAGAAAAAAAAACAAATCATCACACACATGATATATGATAAAATAAAGCAGTGAAGAAGTTAAACCTTTTAAGCTTGGGATGGGATGAGTATGGGGTGGGGTTCAGAGATCCAGTGTAATATTAGACATCAGATCCTCCCTCATAAAAAAAAAAAATGAGCGAAAACAGACCATAGAGCAGATATGCTATCTTATACCTATACACCAGATGACACTGTCCCATTGCCCCCCTTCAAATTGATATCGACTTTGTATGTATATGTGTCTAACTACCTTCTCACCTATGTTTACACCCATATGAGAGGAGAACCAATGTGAAGATTCGTCCAACGACAAACATCAAGATCACAGCAAGAAGAAGAGACAGAAAGAGAAGAGCATAAAGAAAGAAGAAGGATCATCTAGAAGAAAGATAAGACTGCAAAAGAAACCTCGATGGGATACAACTTACACAAGGCCGTGTAAGTTTTCCTTTTATTGATTCATTTTGCATTTATTTTGCATCCATAGACTTGCTTCACCCACCTAAGTCTTAACCCTTCTCTAAGGAGTACAAACCTCCCTCTGAGGACACTCAAAGGGTGTCAGAACGCCACTGAACATCATAGGGAGATAATACAATCACACTCCACCATTCCTTACGCTGTGCTCCCCCATCCCTTCTCACATTCCATGCCATTTAGTAAAACAAATGAAAAAAGACAATGCACTCACAAAGCGCGCTGTGTCTCAAGCATTGAGACCACCCTGGGTCCAGGAACCGACACAGATGGCGCACACCAGCCTCACTCCATTCTAGCTTCGATCCAAGGAGATGACGTCACTTCCAGATGTAACGTTTGCTCTCACCACGAACAAGGCGGGACCCCGGTACTGAGGTGGGAAAGTATAGAACTGCGCACCCACAGCAACGGAGGCACGCCTGGAGGGTGGATAGTCAAGATCGCCGGGTCTGGGTTGGAGAGAGTGGTTAGTCTTGATACTTGCCGAGGTCGTAGGTAGGTGCCAGGAGAATAGTCAGAGTCCGGGGTGCCGCGGTCAAGGGTTGGAGCCAGTAGGAGTAGATTGTCCGTTTGCCGTGGTCAGGGATGGAGAAGGTCGGAAGGTCTAAGGCAAGCCGGGGTCGATAATCCAGAGCAGGTTCCAACGTCTAGCCGGTTCGTACACAGGGAGGCAAGCAGCAACAAGGTTAGAAGCACAGAGAAAAAACAAGGCAGAGGCAAAGACATGGGAACACATGGCTACCAATAACTATGCTCAGCCAAAGAGGAAGTGACAGAGCTGAGCATATATAGTAACAGGAGTCCAATGAGAGAAGGAGGTGGAGCGGAGGAGCGGCCTCTGCGGAGGCAGGGATAGGCTGTGAAAATTAAGAGACAGGAGAGGAAGCTATTGGTGTTGACGCGCAGCTTTGGAGCGGTGCACGGTGTCGCAAGCGGAGGGGGCGGAGCCAAGCTCCGTAGGAACCTTGAAGCCCTCCGTGGGCGCGCGTGCTCTGTAAGGTGCGCCGGAGACTGTACAGCAGGAGGCAAGGAGGAAGCTGTGCAGCAGGAGGTAAGGAGGGAACACGTCAATGCTGTGCAACAGGAGATAAGGAGGGAACACGTCACAGGGGCTGTGTTCCCCGATTCCTTACAGCAGAAGCTTAGGAAACGGAGGAATCGGGTGAAGATTCTGCAACTTCTGCTTGTTTGGTTGTCTGGTCCTGCTACAGCTCCACTGCCCTACGCGTTTCGTTCCGTAGGAACTACCTCAAGGGCTAGTCGACCCAGGACCAGACGACCGAACAAGCAGAAACTGCAGGATCTTCACCCGATTCCTATGTTTTCCGGTGACTGACGCTTCCAGAAGTGACATCTCCTCAGATCAGAGCGATAAAGGAATGAGGCTGGTGTGTGCTATCTGGGTGGTCTCAATGCTTGAGACAATGCACTCACAAAGGACGCTCTGTCTTTTTCTGTGTTTTAGTAAAATGCATATCTGTGTTGCACTATTTTTTCCTTTTTTTCCTTGGATATAGCTTGGGAGTATTTGCACTCTGTATCCTGCACCAAACAATTCTAGGACGATTGGGAAAAGTATTTTTTCATCACAACCCCCTATGGTTTCTTTATTGTAATGTATATTATTCTTATTATATTTTTTTCACATCTCACTGTGTTGGTTGAATAGTACTTTTAATTTATAAGTGAAATTTGCACTTTAACCTCTTCACCTCTGACAATGAGCACTATTGCTGAAACTGCAATCTACAATATTTCTTAATGAAGGATTGACCGGATGATGTCCCGTTTAGTTTGTAGGTAGCATGCTTATGGCGCCTACACAAATAACCTTACATTTATAAAGTAATCCTCATCTGCCATTTACCTCTCTAATCTGCCAGTTTATCCAAAACTGCCAGCTGAAAAAATACCATTTGGTCTCATTTTATAACCTTGCCATCATTTAAAATCGAGATTTTGCGCTCTATGCCTCTCTCTACGAACCTCTACTTCATCATGAGGTCAGGGAACAGCCTATGAACAGGGGATGTGGAGGTTAATATAGGAAAAGGAAGTCAAAGCTGCTTATAATAAATACAAACAATAGTGTCCTAAATATTCAAAAGGACAAAGAAACAACAGGGTACAGGTACATACAGTGGCCTGCTGACATTTTCTATGTTCATATATTTCTTTATTAAAATATTTTATACAGCTAATACCCGAGCATGCAGTGTGCATTTTCAGGCCTAGCCTATACTAGTTCACTTAAGTCTAAAATGATTTATGTAATTATGTATATATTTTTAGTACAGCGCCATCCATGTACATAACGCTTTACAGCACTAACAGACGCAGCAAAATAACAAGGAGATGTAACACATAAAATGGGAATAAATGCTCCAAACATAAAAGTAAACATTAGGAAAATAAGACCCTGCAAACCAAGTGGTATAAGGAGAACTTACAAAGACAGTAGGAAAATGTTATGATGTGTGTGTACTGTGTATGCAATGGGTCAGTATTATGGAGCTACACAAGTGCTTTGTTAAAGAGGTAGGTTTTGAGATGGATATTAGAGTTGGAGAGAGAGGTGCTAAACAGATATGAAGGGAAAGAGCTTTCCAGAAGTGCAGGGCAGTAAATAAGGAAGGTTTTAGGTGGGGATAGCTTTAGATACAAATGGGGTAGGCAGAAGACATTCTTGAGCATAACGCAAGAGGCAAGCAGGGATACAGCAAGAAATTAAAGTCGAGATATAAGGAAGGGCAGGAGAGGGTACAGCCTCGAAAAAAGAGAGAATTTTGTAAGTAGTAAGAAACTTAATGCGAAGATGGGGAAAATGTCATCAGGATAGAGAGATTTAGTAGAGCATAAGTTGATTATAACATCAGCGGTTAGGATAGATTACATGAGAGAAAGGTGAGAGGCAGGAAGGCCAGATAGTGGGAAGGTTGCAATAGTTAAGACGAGAGAGAATGAGAGCCTGCTTTACAGTTTTAGCCATACAGCAACAGAGGAAAGTTCGTATCTTAGCAATGTTTAAGAGAAAAAGAGTTTTTAGCAACAGCATGAATGTGACGGAGAAGTCAAATGTGACATCTAAAAATTGTGCATGTGTAATTGGGTGTATCTTAGTGCTACGGATAGTAATGGAGAAGTGGACAATAGGGCCAGGCTTTGGCAGAAGTATAAGTTGTTCTGTCTTCGTCAAGTTAAAGTTTGAGTTGGAAGAGGGCTATTGCTGAGACATTGAAAGAGTTTGTACAGCAGGTGTAAGGTCTAGTATTCAAAAGGAATTTTGTGTCGTCAGCATAGGAGGTAATATTTGAAACCAAAAAAGACGTGAAAAGGTCACCTAGGGAGAGTGACTGTAGAGAAAGAGGAGATGGTGGAAGGGATAAGAGGAAATCTTGACTGAAATTTGGACTATGACTCTATACTATGGATTTATGCTACAAGATTGCCCATTCTTTGTATTCTGGAGGTAGGTATTCTGTCCTAGCTCCTATTCCCACCCCTTATATACAAGTAAAAAAACAACAAGAGAGAGATAGAGAGAGAGAGAAATAGAGAGCGAGAGAAATAGAGAGCGAGAGAAATAGAGAGCGAGCGAAAGAGAGAGAGAGAGAGAGAGCGAGCGAAAGAGAGCGAGCGAGCGAAAGAGAGAGAGAGAAAGAGAGAGCGAAAGAGAGAGCGCGAGCGAGCGAAAGAGAGAGCGAGCGAAAGAGAGAGCAAGCGAGCGCGAGCGAAAGGGAGAGAGAGAGCGAAAGAGAGAGAGCGAGCGAAAGAGAGAGAGCGAGCGAAAGAGAGCGAGCGAAAGAGAGAGCGCGAAAGAGAGAGCGCGAGCGAAAGAGAGAGAGAGCGAGCGAAAGAGAGAGAGAGCGAGCGAAAGAGAGAGAGAGAGCGAAAGAGAGCGAAAGAGAGAGAGAGAGCGAAAGAGAGCGAGCGAAAGAGAGCGAGCGAAAGAGAGCGAGCGAAAGACAGAGAGTGAGCGAGTGAAAGAGAGAGTGAGCGAGCGAAAGAGAGAGAGAGCGAGCGAAAGAGAGAGAGAGCGAGCGAAAGAGAGAGCGAGCGAAAGAGAGAAAGCGAGCGAAAGAGAGCGAGCGAAAGAGAGCGAGCGAAAGAGAGAGAGCGAAAGAGAGAGAGCGAAAGAGAGAGAGCGAAAGAGAGAGAGCGAAAGAGAGAGAGAGAGAGCGCGAAAGAAAGAGAGAGAGAGCGAAAGAGAGAGAGAGAGATCGCGCGAAAGAGAGAGCGAGCGAAAGCGAGAGAGAGAGCGAAAGAGAGAGCGAGCGAAAGAGAGAGAGAGCGAGCGAGAGAGAGCGAGCGAAAGAGAGAGAGCGAGCGAAAGAGAGAGAGCGAGCGAAAGAGAGAGAGCGGGCGAGCGAAAGAGAGAGAGCGGGCGAGCGAAAGAGAGAGAGCGGGCGAGCGAAAGAGAGCGGGCGGGCGAAAGAGAGAGACATGGTCAGGTAATGTACTGTACTGTAATTCATGCATCTATACTAGTTTTATTTTAAACCATGTTCCATAGCAACACGCATGCCCAGAAATTCAATATTCAACCAGCTTCCATAGCGACACACATACGCAGCACACTACTGTACCGTATGTGCGATTATTAATATTGGATGTTCTCTTTTTACAGGCTAAGTCACCCAAGAGCCAGCCAGGTCGAAGAAGAGGATGATGAGTAAAGAAAAACATTGTAAATTTGGAAAAAGAGCGAAGACCTTTGTATTATTGCATTATTCATTTAAACTTTGTTAGCCAATTTAAAAAAAATCTTTTTTTTAAAAACTACTTTATGGTCTTCTCAAGTTTTAACATTTTACATTTAATTTTAATACTATTACATACAATCCAATACCATACCATTCAACATGGTACTGTGTGATATCGGATCGAAAATGAACGGCAATAAGTGACGGGCTACATCAGATTTGGATTTTGAAGACAATACCTCACTATCGCCCAATTGCGTTTCTGGCTGGTATTGAAAACAACACTGAAATTCCATATTCAGCCCTCTGTCATAATGTGTGCAAACTCGCGCAAACGTTGAATGTGCGTGGTGCAGTGTCCGCTTGGGCGCCACGAGGGCACAGCGATCTACCATAGGGCTAAATCAGTATACAAACATACACCTTTAGTGTTACAATGAAAAAAAAAATCAGACTCTGGCCTAAGTGCAACAATGGGTATTACACTTCAGTGAATACACCACATAAATCAAACATAAAACTCACAGGGCAAATAAGGATCTGTTACTACAGTATTTATGTCTGTATGTATATAGTATGTATGCATTCCAACAATACAATCACCAGTAACTAAAAGAAGAAATAATGTCTACCTCTTCAGTTCTCTCCGTTGATAGGCCCTCCTGAGGCCAATACAGAACTGCCGTTACCCCATTCCACTGCTAATATAAGTACCGGAACTCTGGGCCACTCTAGCCCTGGGGCTACCTTACCAAACAGTGGATACTGAGCTGTTTAAATTAAATTTAGTACACCATTTATTTTTTAACTTAAATTATAACACGTTTGGGCTGTTATTCACAATACCACACATGTTACAGGTGCATTAGTTGCGGGCTCCAGTAACATGTTTACATAAATCAACAAGAAAATGTACTGTAATAAACCAAATAAAATAACTTACTAATATCAATCCTCTGTTCAATGGGTAAAGGACTGGCCTTGCTTACAAGTTTTGAAAGACAGGTAGCTGCTAGAAGTTGAGAATAGGAAGTCTGTGGAGGGACAAAAAAAAAAACCCATTACAAATGTAACTATTAAAACAAACTGAAAATGCACACGAAAGATTGTTTATTTTAATAATATCAATAATGGCAATGTACATAAGGCTGCTCTTATAGTGCCGGCTACGGATATGGATGACGTCACCCGTCTCCGTAGCCCTTGCGAAAATTGTCATTTGAGTTTTGGAGACGTCTCTTGCTACAAGGGGAGTGACGTCAGGCAAGGAGGAAGGCAGAGGGGCAGAGATCAGAGCAAGGGGGAAGGCTGAAACAGAGAGGAGTTATAATTTCTGTTTGTATGCTGAATTTACTTTACTTTAAATTACAGGAGAATTTACTATTTTAAAGTTGTTAATATAGTGTGTTTCACTCGACAGACACACACACACACAAACACACCCAATAACACACATCCCACTCTCCCTGCACTCACACACACATCCCCCCTCTCCCTGCATCAGAAGCTATCTGATTGGTTCATAGCCTGTCACATGGTGAGACGTCGCTGTAAAAATCAAATTCTACTGACTACAGAGATTTAGGTCGCTACGACGCCGACTCGCCTACTATAAGCGCATGCAACGGATTCAATGCATTTGTTTTGGACGCGACGTCACGTCGCCAGCACTATAAGTGCAGCCTAAAGGAGTAAGATACTTTTAATGCAGAAAAACGTGAAATCTTATGTGTTTTCTTTTTTTTTAAATAAATCAGTTCTGTACTATTGGATCATAGTGACATTTTTTTTATTCAACTTTCAATGCCGTTTGTTATGATTTTTAAAGCTGCACACCAAGCAATATCCTACATGTGTTATTTTTTAATAAATCAATTCTGTACTATGAAAAAAAATTAAGAACTCTAAATGACATTTTTAATATATTATGATGTAACAAGCATTTTTGTTTCTATAGCAAACAGTTACAAAGTCACATCCTCTCTTTTTCTGAAACAGGCTCTTTTTGAGCCCTGCCCTCTCTTTAGCTGTGCACCAATTTTATCTAGTGACTGCCTGGTCAGATGATCTTCCCTACAGAACTTTGCATGTTTTAGCCTCTTCTGTTGCACGGACAGCCATTTAGTGAACCCCTGAGCCGAATCTTCACAGATGAATCGAATCGATTGGCAACTTAGTCAATTATTTGTCATTGTGTAGATTGTATTGACGCACATATTAAAGTGGAAAAAAAATGTTTTAAAAAACGGCAGTTTGGACTGCTGCTTTAATGCATCCATTAATTTCTATAGCAGCTTTTAGCCCACCTCCAAAGCAGTGCAACATTTTTGCAACACTTTCCTGTTTGTGATAATTTATTCCAAATGTTTCCAGCAGTTTCAGCTGCAAACTGTAACAATAGATAATGCTACCTTATTAATATCAGGATACATTGTAGCTGCTGAGTTACACTGACTGAAGGATTGATTGAAACTGAAAGGCACCCATTATGTTAGCATCATGATTTGTACAGATTTGTACAGATTTATAACAGGAGCAACAAGCGATTGCCAGTTTAGGTAAGAATGTACAATTATAGATTGTCACATGCTTTACACATTTAAAAAAAAAGTTTAAAGGAGGAGGAATATAAATAGTATTGTTCCTTTCAAGAATTGAAATTAAATAGTTACTAGCAACTAACATGAATTTCTAATTTTTCCCAATTTTACTGCATAAAATACACTTAATCCCTCCAGTGTAAATGGTTTTTGCAACTACGCGACCACACACATTTTCAAACTCTTGGTATACATGTGTTCAAGTATGTTTCCTGTGAGCAGAAAAATACCCCCACAAAAACATGGAATTTCTATTAAAACATTGGTGTAGCTGCTACACTGTAGCATGTAGTTTCCTACATAAAAAAAAGTCCGGCAGGGAATCTTTGTTCAAAACAATGTCAATTTAGGAGTAAAATTTCTCAAACCTAATCGGTGTAATCTTTAACATAAGCCTTGTTTTTGTCTCTCTATTGTCACTTGTTGTTTGTCAGTGGTTGTGTTATGTTTTTTGAGTAGCAGTTTGCACTATGATTTGTTTTTCTGTTTGTATTCCACATATCACGTGACATCTGGCCGTGGATACACCTACATCCTTGGAAGTTTAAGAATTGAAGCAGTTCTTTGACTTCATATAGACTGTCACTGGACATTTTAGGCGCCGGTTTGTATTTTGTCTTTTTTTTTAGTTACTAGCAACTAACATGAATTTCTAATTTTTCACAATTTTACTGCATAAAATACATTTAATCCCTCCAGTGTAAATGGTTCTTGCAACTACGTGACCACACACATTTTCAAACTCTTGGTATACATATGTTCAAGTATGTTTCCTGTGAGCAGAAAAATACCACCACAAAAACATGGAATTTCTATTAAAACATTGGTGTAGCTGCTATACTGGTGCATGTAGTTTCCTACATAAAAAAGTCTGTCTGGGAATCTTTGTTCAAAACAATGTAAATTTAGGAGTAAAATATTAAGACCACAAACTTTGAATTTGCATCAAAATTTCTCAAACCTAATCAGTGTAATCTTAGACATAAATAGAACATGGTATTGCCCTGTGTTTCCTGGGTACATTTATATGGAGATTTTTTTTAATTTTTATAGATATATTGCAGACCTGTCTAAGAAATGCAAATGAGCACAAAGTAATATTTCCATTTGCTACACACACAAAAAAAAAATCCAGAAATCCAGACAGGGAACACCAACCAGTCTAATAGATACACAAAAACATATTGCACACAAAAGAAAAAGGATTATTTAATCTCAATAAATAATCAGGCAATCACCAAAACTCCACTCTGGACTGTGTGTGTGGTGTGTGGTGTGTGTATAAGAGAGAGATAGATTACCCTTTGAAAAGGCGCCCTAGGAAGCGCGTCAGGGGATGTGTGCTGTTTTAATATCCTTTGGCCAATATGCCCAATAAAGTTATTCATTAATTTTTATCTAATACCAGCCTCTTCTCTATACCAGCAGTGCCCAGTTTTTATATATTATGTACATATATATATATATATATATATATATATATATATATATATATATATATATATACATATATATACATATATATATATATATACATATATATATATATACATACATACATACATGCATACACACATACAGTGTTCAACAAACCTATACATTTGCACGCCCCAGGCGACTGGATTTAACTTCATGGCGAGCTCCTATTGGCCCAAGCAGCACACGTGTGGTACTAGGTGGCGAGTAGATTTTTTTTGTTCGGAGAGTAGATTTTTTGGTGATTTGTCGACCACTGTATGTATGTATGTATATACACACACACACACACACACACACACACACACACACACACACACACACATATATATATATATATATTATACACACACACACACACACACATATATACACAGCTCAACCCCGTTATAACACGATCCATTACAACGCAAATCCGCTTATATTCGTATTTAGGAATACTTTACAGCACGATTATTGGTATCTTAAATACATTATTGTACAATGCATACAATTGTACATTATTTCTAACGCGATCCGCTTATAACGCGATGTGAATCTTTGGACCCCAAGCACAGAGTTATAAGGGGTTTGTGAGATATATATATATATATATATCAAATGGAAATATTACTGTATGCTCATTTGCATGTCTTAGGCAGATCTGCAACCCCGCCTTTCACCATTATCACCCAGCACACAGCACTTCCACAAGGGATTCTGGGAAATGCTTTGCTGTGGAGGGTTTTTGTCACTTTTTTTGCCCACCATAACTTAACTAAGTGTATGTATATGTATATGTATATGTATATAAATTTCACTCACGGGCAACGCCGGGTCTCTCAGCTAGTATATATATATATATATAATCCAATGCACAGCCGGCACACCATTTGCAAGTAAATAAGTTTTGGTGCTTATCCCATAAAGCAATAACAGACCATACGATACCGGTTGCAACACGACATCAAGGGACAGCACGCAGGTAAGTAAATCATAAATTTTCTATATTTGATAGAAGACACAAAAACCGACGTTTCGGTCCCCCAGTGGGACCTTTCTCAAGGTGGTATATATACCACCTTGAGAAAGGTCCCACTGGGGGACCGAAACGTCGGTTTTTGTGTCTTCTATCAAATATAGAAAATTTATGATTTACTATATATACATATATACATATATACATATATACAGTGTTCGACACGCGCGGCTTGCCACGTTTCCCATCGGGGAGGTTGGCGGCCGTGCGTCTGTCCGGCTGGCCCCCCCGATCCTCCTGCTGCCCCCCCGATCCTCCCGCTGGCCCCCCCGATCCTCCCGCTGGCCCCCAGATCGACCCGCTGCCCCACCGATCCTCCCGCTGGCCCCCCGATCCTCCCGCTGGCCCCTCGATCCTCTCGCTGGCCCCCCGATCCTCTCGCTGGCACCTTGACCCCCCCGCTGGCCCCCCGATCCTCCTGCTGGCCCCCAGATCGACCCGCTGCCCCACCGATCCTCCCGCTGGCCCCCCGATCCTCCCGCTGGCCCCTCGATCCTCCCGCTGGCCCCTCGATCCTCTCGCTGTCCCCTCGATCCTCTCGCTGGCACCTTGACCCCCCCGCTGGCCCCCCCATCCTCCCGCTGGCCCCCCCATTCCCCCGCTGGCCCCCCCATCCCCCCCTCGGCCCCCCGATCCCCTGGCATGTGGAGCAGCATGTGGAGGACAAGCAGGCCCCGGAGGAACAGGTAGGCCCCCTCACTTCCAATGAATACCAACCCAGTCACCCACCCAGTGTGTGTGTGTGTGTGTGTGTGTGTGTGTGTGTGTGTGTGTGTGTGTGTGTGTGTGTGTGTGTGTGTGTCTGAGTGTGTGTGTCTGAGTG
>NC_134487.1:215045104-215102604 GCF_040206685.1 Ascaphus truei
CCAAAAAAAAAATAGCATAAAAAAAACCCTCACTAAAAAGTGTATATTTTCTGAAAGTACACACCCAATGAAATGCAGATATTGGTACCTAGTCTTCCCCCACAAAAATATATTGCGGCGAATCCCATTTTGACTCCCATGAGTAGTTGTTACCAGGAAGCCATTGTGATTTTCACAATAAAAATGTTAAACCAGGGTGACGTCACCGTGAATGGAAGGGTAGGAAGAGAGCTCCCGGTACCCTCCCCATAACGCTACCAGAAAAGCACCCCAAACGGCACGATATACCCCTAAAAAGCACCCAGCAACCTCCCCAAAGTAGCCAGGCATGACGGGGAAGAATCAAAAGAAAGCGCCGAACCCCGTAACAAAGTTTTTTCAACCGGCACAGCGCCAGATGGAGCCGACCTCGGATTCCCAAGATGGCGCCGAGGAGCACGAGGACGCCGCGGAGGCGGCAGAACTCCATCAGACAAATCCAGCCCAGCAGGAGCTCAACCCTGCTTTCTTCGAGGCCCTTCTCCTCAGGATGCGGAAAGGGTTCGTGCAGGACCTCGAGAAGGTCTTACGTGATATAAGGGCAGATGTCAGCAAACTAACCGCGCGAACAGAGGCAGTGGAAGCACAAATCTCCACGATCGCGGACACACACTCTAACTTTGAGGATGACTTAGCAAGAATGGGGATGAGATTGCCGCCCTGAAAAACACAATCGAAGACCATGAGAACAGGGTCCGCAGGCAGAACCTGCGATTCAGGGGGATCCCTGAGGCAGTCCCGTCGGAATCCCTCCCAACTTACCTCAGGCAGTTGTTCTTGAAGCTGGTCCCCGACCTCACCGAACACGAGCTCCAGCTTGATAGGGCACACAGAGCCCTTGGTCCCAAATCACCCGACCCTAATCGCCCAAGAGACGTGATAGTGAAATATCACGTGTACACAGCGAAAGAAAAAATCTCTGCGGCTGCGAGACGAGCGGGAGACGTCAAAATGGACGACTGCACAATCCAAATATTCAGTGATCTATCCAGATCAACAGTCCTGAAGAGACAGGGGATGAAACCTCTCACAGCTCCTGAGGACATCAAGGAGTTCCTCAAAGTGATTCGTGTCGCCCCTCAGAGAGAAGAGGAAAGAGAGAGAAGTCCCTCCAGACCAACGCGGTCGGACCCGGCCGAAACACCGAGAGCATCTGAAAGAATTGCCAGCCAAAAGACCCAGTGAGCAGCAAGGCCTGCAATGCAACACCAAAACGGCAGATCGCCACGCTCCAGTCAACCCCCCCCCTCCCTACTTGATACCCACCCCACTCACACAACTTCCCCCTAACATCACCCCTTAACCCGCTCCAACGAAGTCACACCTGGAGTAACCCCCCCCCTCCGCCCCTCCCCCCTTCCACCTCCCCCCCTCCCCCTCCATCCCCCCATTACCCAGGTCTTCCCCCCCCTCCCATCTCCCACCATCCCCCCCCCTTTTGCTTCCCCCTCCCCCCCACCCCCTTACCTCTCCCCCTCCGCTCCACACTTCACCGACTCCCAGCACGAGCCGATGGAAGACCGTCCTCCAACGCCGAGATCCTGGCAGAACAACCGGCGGTGAGACAGAGCCGTAGATCCCTCCGCCTACAGATCCAACCCAGGACGAACCGAGGGCTGACGCCTACTACGCCACCACCACCGAGGGTCCCGCTCCTCTGACATAAAAGAAAGTCCTACCGGCCCAAAGCTGCTGCGCTACCCTGAAAAGTAGCGGGCCCCCCCTTGTTTTACCCCTCCACCCCACCCTCCCCGGCTCTACACCCCCAAAAGAAGGGGTCTCAGCAGCACCAGGACACCCACACTGGCAGAGACGCTGACCCTCCTAACTTCCCATGGACAGCTCGCACCCCCCCTGCTGCAAATTCCAGATATCAGGTCGTATGAAAACAACCACACCACCCCCCCCCCCCACACTCAACCCCCTCCCCCCTCCCTCCCGCTCACCCCCCCCTCCCGCTCACCCCCCCCTGGTCACAGACGGGGTGATCTCCCCCCCACCTCCTCCCCCTCCCCTCTTACCCAAACCCCCAACTCCCCACAAGTGCCTTGCATTCCTATTCTATACTAACTCTAGTAACAAACCCACGAAGCCCTCAGGACATTTTAAACTGTCCCCACTGGCCAAAAAGCCCCTACCACACAACCCCCCCCCCCCCCGACATCTCCGGTGTCCCCGGGCCAACGAGGCCACCCCGAACTATGGCAGGAATCCCACAAACCCCTCACGGGTCTGAGAACTAAAGCGCACATTGAACACCAAATGATGCTATGTATATGCCTAAGGTTTATCATATATGCCTCCCCCCCACCCCTTCTCCCTCTCTCTGGATCCTGAGCCTAGATGCCGAGAAGGCCTTTGACCGGATCAAATGGACCTTCCTTGATCAAACAATGATCAAATTCGGTTTCTCAGGACCATTCCTAGAAGGGGTCCGAGCACTTTACCAGAACTCCACTGCATATCTGAAACTGCCAGGTGGACACTCCAGTCCGATCCACATCAGAAATGGAAAGAGACAGGGTTGCCCCCTATCCCCTTTGCTTTTCGCAATTTCAATAGAACCACTGGCAGCCCAAGTTAGAGCGGACCCAAACATCACAGGCATAAACATAGCCGCCAAAAATCATAAAATATCCCTTTTCGTGGACGACGTCATTCTGACCTTAACTGACCCACATATCTCCCTCCCCAACCTACACAAATTGCTAGATCAATTTAGTCAGGCTTCAGACTATAAGATAAATATGGACAAATCTGAAGCACTGAATATATCCCTCCCCGAGACCACATGGAAACTTCTCCAATCAAATTACAAATATAAATGGAATTCGTCCCACATAAAATACCTAGGGATAAAAATCACTAGAATGTATTCCTCGCTATACAAAACTAACTATCCCCCCCTATTTAGCCAAATTAAGAGAGACCTAGAGACTTGGAATACATACCAGATATCCTGGTTTGGCAGAATCGTCTCCGCTAAAATGAATATCCTTCCCCGCCTGTTGTATTATTTCCAAACCCTCCCAATCCCAATACCACTAGCCGAATTAAGAAATATACAAACACAAAATATGCATTTTATATGGAAGCAACGAAAACCCAGAGTCCCGAGGTCAGTGCTCATGGCAGCAAAGACAAGAGGAGGACTGGGAGTGCCTGACGTGGTCAGATACTACCACGCGGCCCAGCTCAGACAGGTTGTAGTTTGGAACAACCCTCCGAGCTCGGCCTGCTGGCTGGAAATAGAGGCCAGCTACGTATCCCTTGTCCCCCTCCCAGTACTGTTATGGTCCCCAGAGCACAAGGAAAAACTTCCCCAGAGACTTGAACTAGGAGCAATGAAATGCACGTGGTCTATCTGGTCCAAAAATAGAGGGAAATACGGCCTATCTTCACCCCCCTCCCAACTCACCCCCATACTTGGGAACCCTGAATTCCCTCCTGGGTGCTCCCAAGCCCAGATCGGTCTATTTCAGGACCTACATATTAGCACAGTTGCGGATCTGCTAGAGAATGATGAAGCTCTGTCCTTCCAAGAGCTCAAAAATAAACTAACAGCCCCCCATCTCCCAATTTTCGCATTCTTACAGATAAGGCATTTCCTTAGAGCTCTATCCCCGTCCTCAAAATTCCCCCCCCTGACCAAATTTGAGGCCCTCTGTCAAGTGAGAGAATATCAGAAAGGGCTAATCACAGCAATCTACAGTATAATAGAAAACTCTCTTCCCCCACCCACACATGCCTATATACAAAAATGGTGCATAGATCTCGGCATACCATTAGATCTTGAGGACTGGGAGGACATCTGGGATGCAGCCCCTAAAACTTCAATTTGCTCAATTACAAAAGAAAACATATACAAAATACTATTTCAATGGTACCTGACCCCGAGTAGATTGAGCCAGATCTTCCCTGGCGCAAACTGACCTGTGCTGGAGAGGATGTGGACAAAAGGGTGACATGGCTCACATTTGGTGGACATGTCCTGAGATCTAGCAGCTCTGGTCCAGAGTTCAGAGATTACTGGATGAAACCCTGGGCCTGGAGGTTCCCCTGGACCCTCTGACATACGTGCTGGGCAGCCCAATAGAGGACCTCCCAGCCCCTGCAGCCAGGCTGATTTCTGCTATACTTACGGCGGCAAGATGCTCGGTGGCAGCGGCCTGGAAGCAACTGAAAGCACCCTCAAGGAGGATGGTAATGAACAGAATAAATATAGTAATGAATATGGTAAAATTAACGGCCATGATAAAACAGAAAATGCCACAATTCTATAATACCTGGGAGCCCTGGATCAGCTCTGGAACCCTACCCGCGGATTAGGCCCAATAGATGAATAATCTACCAGCAAAAGAGTTGGAAAGAGTGAGAAAGGTTAACCCACCCCCCCCCCCTAAAGTGGCGGAGCGAGAGGAGTAATAAGCCACCCACCCACCCCCCACCATTTTCCCCCTCTTCTGTCGTCCCCATCTATCGCCCCGCCCCGAGTCTCCCCCTGCTCTTCTTTTCTTACCAAAAACCGAGAAAACGATTTATTGAGACTATGCACTCGCCCCACAATCAAGTTCAGCTATCCTCAAATTGTTATGTACCATATCGATTGTAACCTCTGACTGTAATTTTTTATATATGTCTCCAATAAAGGAAAAAAACATTGTAAAACAAACAAAATGTTAAACCAGAGCACCGGGACAGGACGCGAACCGCAGACGTACCTGCGCAACGGAGGTGGGGTAAGGAGGGGAGGAGAAGGGGATCGGCGGGACAGAGGAAAGGAGAGCTCCACATCCACTGATACCCTGCTACAGTATAAACAAGCAGACCAGAGCTACACCCAGAGCTCAAGCGCTGGTCCCCCTTGCCCCTGCAGTATAACCCAGCTGGAGCCCTGGGTTTCAGCCCCCCCACCCTCCCCCTCAATACAACTAACCAGACAGACCTGAAAAACAAAGTTGTGTGGTGTGCCTCCACTCCCCCCACCCTCTCTGTGCACAGCAACTACAGCAACACTATACATTGCTGACACAAAACAGATACAACTATTACTAGCTGTTAATCAGTGATTGTGGGCTCACATAACTGAACAATTCTAATCTTGTGCAAAGATCTTAAAGTAGATCAAGCCATAAGTCTACACAAGAAAATACTAAATACAAAATGGCTGCCATGAATCTCTGAGCAGCTAACAGTGCCGGACTGAGGAGTTATACTGCCACGCTTCCCAAACACCCACACAACTTGAGACAGTAGGGTGTGTGTGTGTGTGTGTGTGTGTGTGTGTGTGTGTGTGTGTGTGTGTGTGTGTGTGTGTGTGTGTGTGTGTGTGTGTGTGTGTGTGTGTGTGTGTGTGTGTGTGTAAATGTGGCCTTGACAAAATAGAAGCCTTAAGAACAGGAAACACCAAAAAGGCCGCAAGCTAAAGCGCTGCAATAAAAAAAAAATCTAACAAGAGGGAACTGGGACAGCTTATTTTTTGATCCCTGATCAGACGCACCCGAGACATGGCCCCACCGAGAAAGACACCAAAGCTGGACGCCTCCCTGTTTTTCAAATAAAAGAGCGACACACCTAAACCAACAAACAAAGAAAAGCACTCGCAACCTCAGAACCGAGAAGAATCTGAATCAGGCTCAGACTCAGACCAGGGGACAAACATCAGGAATGATCTGAAGGCTTGGGTGAAGGAGATCAAGCGGACGTTCCATGAAGAACTGCAGAGCGCAATGAAAGGTCTTCGCTCTGAAATCGCGATGGTCGAGGTACACACCACAGGCCTAGAAGAAGCGATGGAGGCCTTGTCGGAGAGACAGACTGAGGTGGACATGGAATTAGCTCAGCTAAAGGACCAGATAACCCGTCTCCAAGATGCGCAAGAAGAAACTGAAAATAGATCAAGGAGGAATAATGTCAGGATTCGAAATGTCCCAGTCTGTTTCTACGGAAGATATTAAACCTTACCTTCACAGACTTTTCCAAAGCATAATACCAGAAGCTACTATTGCTAAACTGGAGCTAGACAGGACACATAGAATCTTTCGACCAAAGGAGTATGAAAACAGAGGCCCCAGAGACATTATAACAAGGCTCCACTACTTCACAAATGAAGAAGAATTTAACAAAACCAGGAACCAGGACAAAATCCTTTTTGAAGATTCTGAGCTACAGATATTCACGGACATCGCGCCCGCAACACTGGCCAAAAGACGAGATCTTAGAGAGATCACGAGTTTCCTACGGAGCAAAGATATCACATACCGCTGGGGCTTTCCATTTCGCCTACAGGTATCATACAACGGGAAACAGGCAACTCTCAGAAAACCAGAGGAAGGTCCGGTATTTCTGGCCGCTTTGGGCCTGGAGGTGCTGCCGGAGCTTGAAACAATGGAGTGAGCCCCGCAGCAATCGAGGCGGGGGCCATGGTCCAGAGTTCAGGCCACCCCAAGAAGGACTTAGAAAGACTTGTACTAGCCTAGTCATATTGTAGACGTTGAGAATTAGTGGAGGCTAATGTAATCTGAGGAGAACCCTCAGCTTTGTAGCTTCGTGTCGCCCCTACCAGAAAGAGGGGGAAAAGGTGGCATAGAGATAAGTATCGGATCCAAGTGCCTTTAATAACTTGAACAAATCTGGGAAAGCGAGGGGGAAAAATGGAAAAAAAGGGAATAAGGATACAATGTAATAATCTGAGCCCCAAACATTAGGCTACGCATAGTTATTTGAGTTGAAGTGAATTTTATTGTGTTATGTACACTGCCGACACACTTAATTGCAGTGCGGCCAGATCCGCAAGCCGGGAGATTTCCCGGCTTGCTAGTGGCCGCCCCTCGGCGTGCCGCGCGTCATAGACGCGCGGTCACGCGTCTTCGGGAGCCTGCGCCCCCTGCACGCGCGTCCAGGGCTCCCCGAGGGAGCCCTGGTGTCCCGCGATCGCGGGACGGCGGCAGGGGGTTCCGGGGGACCCGGCGGACCCGGCAGCGGTAGGGAGAGCGCCCCGATCGGAGAGCGCTCTTCCGCTGCTTCGGCGCGCGCCCGTCACCCTCGGGCGCGCGCCAGGCTACTGCTGCGGCCAAGAACGGGCAAATGCTCGAATAAACTTGGCCGCAGCAGTATCTTATTGATGTATATATGACTGTTCCTTTCTCTTTTCCCCTTTATATGTATAAGTTGTAGCACCAGTAAATTTTCTCTGCTGACTGGGCGGACCGATGTTAATATAGATACCTCTAAGTAATCGAGTTAAGCCGCTATTTGCAGGTGTCCAATGTCCACCAAAACGCAAGTACCCGCGTTGCACCCCACACACGTTTTTTTCCCCTTGGACTCTGCCTGCCCCAAAAATTCCTGGGGCAGAGTCAAAGGCCTGAGTATACAGAGGGCCCGACCCCACACCAAGTTAATGATCCCCAAGGTTGCTCATTTTTTCAATTTAAATTTTTTAATGTTTTCCCCTCCCATCTTGAATGGAATCCAAGCAAACACAATCAGTCTTTTATAGATAGGAAAAAAGGAAAGATACACTGTTTCGCACAAAGGTCCCTACAAAAAATATGTAGCTTTAAAAGATTAGAAGCAAAGATTTCTTACACAAGACAAAACACAGATAAAAGCGAGATGTTTAGGTAGAGAACGACACTCAAAACTAAAACATTCAACAGCCCTCAAAACAGTATAAGAACGTGTGCGTTAACAGATACTTGGTGGCTGATGAATCCCACAACAAGCGGGTTCTCATTCTACTCGGCCCCCCTCACAAACAATACACATGTATAGACTATATCTTTATATCAAGAGAGCTGGACAACCGAATAGTAAAATCGTAAATAGATAATATTACATGGTCAAACCATGCTCCGGTGCTATTAGTATTAAGGGATTTACACCAGAGACCGACCGGCGCAAGCTGGCGCATGACCGACCTCCTGCTTAGGATACCAGAGTCCAAAAATGCGATAAGTGCTGCCATACAAGAAAATTTCTCAATAAATGATAACGGCCAAGTAGTGGAGGGCACCCTATGGGCCGCACACAAAGCCACTCTTAGTGGTAAAATAATCAACATCGCTCCGCACCGGAAAAGAGAGAAAAATAAAAGGATAAACAGTTTAAAACGATAGCATCAGGGAGAATGAGGAGAGCTATCAAAGAAACCCAACAGATGAAGTAAGAGCAAAAATTGACAGACAGAATTGAGTTTAACAATATATTGATAGAGGATACTGAGAACGCAATGCGCTGGACAAACAAAATATTCTATGAGAAAGGTAACAAAGCGGACAGATATTTGGCAGCCAAACTCCGTAATAAGATGTCCAGTCTTGATATATACAGTATAAAGACTGGACATGACAAGTTGACATATAGCCCTGCGGAGATCAACAAAGAGTTTGTGACATACTATATTAACCTATATAACATGACCATATAAGTATAGATCTAGCATCAAAGCTAGATGACTATATAAAAACAACTAGGCTATCTAAACTAGATGAGATAGAAGCAAACCACCTAGGAGCCCCTGTAACAGCAGAGGAAGTGTCTGCTGCCATTAAATCACTTAAAAACTCTAAGGCCTCGGGCATGGTCAGCGCCTAGGCGCGCTGCTGCTCGGCAGTGAGCCCCTGCAGTCGCAATGAGAGCGGCTTTAGCAGGGGCTCGCTCACGCTTCCGCAAGTGTACGGAAGCGTGGGTCTTAAGAAAATTTTCGTTTTGGCGCTCACAGGAGCGCAGGGCCGGTCACGTGAGCGGTTCGCCCAATGAGGGCGAACCAGCTCCGTGACGTCACAGCCCCCCCCCGACGGCGCGTGGTCTAAGGCCAGGGAAAGCACGCGCTTTTCCTCAGCTTGCCTCCGCCCGGCTGGATTCACCCTGGATGCAGCCCAAGGCCCCGGGCGGGTTCTCGAATTTCTAATACAAAAAGTTTGAGAACACATTCAAACCCTATTTGATCAGATGGTTCAACAATATTTTAAAGAGGCAAAGTTTTACTATCCGAATCACGAACAGCCTCAATTATAGTAATCCCCAAAGAAGGGAAAGACCCTACATTATGCTCTAGCTACAGACCCATCTCTTCGATTAACACGGATATAAAACTATTTGCAAAAATTCTGGCCTTCAGACTGAATAAGGTTCTGAATGTTTTGGTCCACCCAGACCAAGTGGGGTTCACCCCAAAACAACAAGCCTCAGATAATATCCGCAGGATCAATAATATTATGCATAACAGCAACACAAAGCAACGCCCCACATTGATACTAGGTCTCGATGACGAAAAGGCATTCGATAGGGTGGCCTGGCCTTTTATGTTCCGCGTGCTAAGAGAGGTGGGCCTACACGAAAACTTTATTAATGGTATTGCCGCATTATACTCAAAACCAACAACTACACTCCGCACATCAAGCTATACTTCAGCACCTTTTAAGATATCCAACGGTACAAGGCAGGGTTGTCCGTTATCCCCCCTGCTGTTTGCTATCTGTATAGAGGTTCTGGCTTCCAGAATAAGATCAAATTCTGAGGTACAAGGCGTCCCCATAGGCGATAAGGCCTACAAAGTATCTCTTTTCGCTGACGATATTTTGCTCACCCTGACAAAACCAGAAACATCCCTAAGAAGTCTGTTCGACACCTTAGACCAGGCCTGCACAACATACGGCCCGCGGGCTGCCGGGAAACCCTGTGCGGCCCACGACGGCTCCCTCCAACCCCCGCTCTCCCACTTCACCCCCCCCCCCCTTCCCTGGTAGGGAAGGAAGGAGCGCACTCCAATAGGAGCGCGCTCCAGCAGTGTGCGACAGCGCGCTCCCCCTAGGGTTGCCAGGTGTCCGGTTTTCACCCGGACAGGCCGGTAATTCCGATGTCCGGTATTACCATTTTTGCGGCGAGGGCAGGCAGTGCTAAGACTGCAGACGGGGGCAGGAGGAGCACTCGTGAGTCTGTGCAGCCTGTCCCTGATTGGAGGAGCGGAGAGCCAATCAGACGACAGCGGGGGCGGAGGCCACACCCCGGCAGCCCAGAGGATGGTATCCTTCCTGGCATTAAGGTAAGGACACAGATTGGGGGATGGGGGAGCCAGGGTGAGAGGATGGGGGAAGCCAGGGTGAGATGGTGACAGGATGGGGGGTCTGGGTGAGATGACAGGATGGGGGGGCCTGGGTGAGATGGTGACAGGATGGGGTGAGAGGATGGGGGGACAGGGTGAGCGGGATGGGGGGGGGCAGGGTGAGAGGGATGGGGGGGACAGGGTGAGAAGCTGATGATGGGGGGAATAAGATGATAATTGGGGAGGGGGGATGAGATGGTGATGGGGGCCAGCCTGGGGAGATGAGATCATGATGATGGGGGATATTTTAAATGTATTGTCGGGGGGGTATATTTTAAATGTATTGTGGAGGTAGGGGTATATTTGATATGTATTGTGGAGGTGGGGGTATATTTTATATGTATTGTGGAGGTGGGGGTATATTTTATATGTATTGTGGAGGTGGGAGTATATTTTAAATATATTGGGGAGGTGGGGGTATTTTTTAAATGTATTTGGGGGGCGGTGCGGGTATTATTTTTATGTATTTGGGGGGCGGTGGGGGTATTTTTTTATGTATTTAGGGGAAGGTGGGGGTATTTTAAAATGTATTCAGGGGCGTGGGGTATTTTTTAAATGTATTTGGGGGGCGTAGGGGTATTTTTAAAATTTATTTGGGGAGCGTGGGGGTATTTTTTATATGTGTTCGGGGGGGGGGGGGGAGGCGTGGGTGTCCAGTATTTTCAGACAAGCCACCTGGCAACCCTAGCTCCCCCCCATGCCCCTCCCCCCTCCCGCTAGCAGTGTAGCGCAACCCGGAACTTCCGGGGTCTGCTGCTAGAGCGCGCATCCCTCGCGCTTCTCCCTGCCGCCATCTCTGTTGCCTCCGCCGCCACCACCACCTCTGCTGCAGCTGCCGCCGCCGCCGCGATCAGGTAACATGGGGGGGGGGTAGTTCATCCATGGGGGTTGTGGGGGCTGCTGAAATGGGTTGGGGGGAGAGATGTGAGGTGCAGGGGGGGAGAGAGATGTGAGGTGCAGGGGGGAGAGAGATGTGAGGTGCAGGGGGGAGAGAGATGTGAGGTGCAGGGGGGAGAGAGATGTGAGGTGCAGGGGGGGAGAAAGATGTGAGGTGCAGGGGGGGAGAGAGATGTGAGGTGCAGGGGGGGAGAGATGTGAGGTGCAGGGGGGAGAGAGATGTGAGGTGCAGGGGGGGAGAGAGATGTGAGGTGCAGGCAGGGAGAGAGATGTGAGGTGCAGGGGGGAGAGAGATGTGAGGTGCAGGGAGGGAGAGAGATGTGAGGTGCAGGGGGGGGGAGAGATGTGAGGTGCAGGGGGGGAGAGTGATGTGAGGTGCAGGGGGGGAGAGTGATGTGAGGTGCAGGGGGTAGAGTGATGTGAGGTGCAGGGGGGTGGGATGTGTGTGGTGTGCAGGGGGGTATTATGTGTATGGGTGAGAGGGAGAGATCCCCATGAGAGATCGATGGGGAGTATCGCAAAGGTTGATGATGAGGGTTTTTGGGGGAGATATGAGGATGATGATGAAGGGTGCTGGGGTAGATATATGAGGAGGATGATGATGTTGATGATGATGATGATGAAGCGTGCTGGGGTAGATATATGAGGATGATGATGATGATGATTTTACCCGTGTGGCCCCAAACTTTTTTCCTTGGAGCAGTTCGGCACTTCTCACTGTACAAGTTGTGCAGGCCTGCCTTAGACGAATTCGGCAAATTTTCAAATTTCAAACATAACCATACTAAATCAGAAGCTATAAGTTTATTTATATCTAAGGATAAAGAAAACGAGCTGAAAAAGAAATGTCCTATAAAATGGAAAACAGACAAGTTAAGGTATTTAGGGGTGAATATCACACAAACATACGAGGATATATAGAACGCAAACTATCCCGATTTAATCAAAACTCTGAAAAAAGCTTTAAAAAAATTGGTCAGGACACCAGATATCCTGGTCAGGCAGGATTATATCAGTTAAAATGAACCTTCTCCCAAGAATATTGTATTTATTCCAACTACTCCCAGTAGCAGTCCCAGCTCGTGTAATCAGGGATCTGGAGAGTGAGATAGCTAAATTTATCTGGAATGGCAGAAGGCCGAGAATTAAGAAAAAAATTTATGGTGCTTCCTCTGTCTAAAGGTGGCCTAGGGCAACCGGATCTATCCAAATATTACAAGGCAGTTAGATTGAGTGCATTAATTTACTGGTCTGCAACCCCGGGTACGAAACCGTGGGTAGATAGAGAGAACGGAAGCCAGCCAGACAGATATGGCAACCCTTTTGTGGATAAAGAAGGAACACAGAGCAGAACACTATAAAACTCACCCAGTCCTAACACACTCCCTAAGCATTTGGGATAAAACTGTAAATATAAGCAGATCTTCTCAATCCCTCCGCCCCTAACACCGATTAGGTTCAACCAAGAGTTCCCTCCATCATACCAATCAACGTCTTTAAAAAATGGGAAGAAAAAGGGCTATCCACTATTGGAAATATGTTAAAGGGAAATAGGATTCAGTCATTTGTTGAGATTATGGAGGAATATGGTGTTCAGAACTCGCAAGTATTTCAGTATATGAAACTCAAACACTATGTTTCATCTATTCAACCAAAGGAAAACTGGATCAGACCCCTCACCACTTTTGAGAGTTTGTACCAGCTAGGCGAATATCATAAAGGGACGATAGCTCAATTTTATCAAGTTCTAATCTGCCAGTTTAGCGACCAAACAAGTAAAAATATTTCAGAATGGGAAAGAGATCTAGGTAAATCTATAGATAACGAGGACTAGGCGGACATTTATGATAGAATAGCCAGAGCCTCCAGATGCTCAGAGAAACAAACCTGAAAATTCTCCATAGATGGTATTATACGCCTCCACTCTTTTTTTCCACCTACTTCCCCAATGTGCTGGCGTAATTGCGGGCAACTGGGCACGTTTAAACATATCGGGTGGTCATGCCCCAAGATTATTCTTTTTTTTGGGGAAGAATTAGAAGAAGATTAATAAAAGGGGTTTTAGGTTTAGATCTGAGTTGGGATATGGAAACCGTGCTTTTCCTAAAACCTATAGAAGGCCTTGAAATGAGAGTAGATTATTTAATAATGCAAATTCTCTAGGCCGCAAAAGCAATGATCGCAAAACATTGGAAGCAGAATGACTCCCCACCAATCACAACTGTAATTCGAAAAGTGAACTTGGTTATGACTATGGAGAGACTTATTAGTTTGATTCACGATAGATGTAATAGTTTCCTGACAATTTGGGATCCCTGAGCGACTTATGTATGGCAAAACCCAAACTTGACTTAGACTGCCAATTCAGAGATGCCTATTAATTAGTCTGGTTGTACTTCTATACTATAAAGTGAATGTATATATACAATTGATTGTGTGCTTCCTGCGTGGAGACCATTGCGGATGTATTCCCCTACCCTTCCCCACCCACCCTTTTTTTTTCTGTAATCCGTTCCTCTCTCTCCTTTTACGTTTTGAAAAATAATAAATACAAGTTGGGAAAAAAATGTTAAACCATGATTTCTGTGTCAGTGTTTTGGTGTGCCCTAGCAGACTGTACAGCATGTCAAAAGTTGAATTTTAAATTAGTGTTGGCCCCATGTGCATATTTGGTCATGAGACCTCACTAATCTAATTAGTATACAAAAAAAATATGGATTTCCCGCCCACCCCCTCAAAAAACAAAAACTTTGCACTTCAGTATGTAATATGGCTAGCCAAATGTCTGGATCACATTAAACTGTCATATAAAAAGGTGACTATGTTCATTTTTCTTTCTATAACAAATCAAATTAATATTTTGGGATATCCTTCTACGCCAAGGTGGGGGTGCATTTTAATGTCCCTCCGCTAAGCACGGTTTTACTCTTGCAAATATAGGGGTAATTATCAATTTACAGTCAATCAAGGCTGACTCCATATTTGTAGGATTACAAATGTGCCTGTAGAGTGTAGTGAAATGGGGGTTTTGAAATACATTGTATATACAAAACATTTTGGAATCGATTTTCACAAGACACTCCAGGAACAATTTTACTCCTGCAAAAGTACCCACGATTGATGGATACTCTACCCTCTATCAATTAATCGTACTCTTATATTCATAAGAACAAAAAAGTGTGTCTGAGGGTCCTAATCATTGTGACTCCCCCAAAAAATCTTGCTTGTACCCGTATAAAAAAAGTAAAAGCAGCAAACACAACTCACAGATAAAAGTGGGTGGGTCCACCCTCTTAATGTTTAGGGATACCCTCAGAATCAAATGTTTCTGATTACCAAGCTACAGCACATAGCAGGATAAGTGCAGTGTGAAGGGTGTAGGGGGGGGGGAGGTATTCATTGTGATAATCAAAAATATTGGTTTAAAAAATCCTTAAAATGAAACCAGGGTGTGACCCCCTATTGAATTTGGGAGTTAGCTTCATAACATCCACATGATCTTTGGAAGGGATGACAATTGTGAGAATAACCCTGAAATCAAAAGGGAGCAGAAGCCCCACTTGATTATGGGGTTTGGTTTGGCCACAAATATTCGAAGCCAACAAAACAAAATGTGAAAGCGTTTATATAAAACAAACAATAACATTGAACAGAACATGAATCACACCCTCCTGCCAATCAGAATGTGATCGGGGGGAGGGGGAAATATACCACAATGGCACACACAGACACCACTTTGCTTCACAATAATAATTTTAAAAAAAGGGAGGTGGTTGAGATGAAAATTGCCTCCCAACCATATGTAAAATTTTCCTTGTAAAAAAAATCAGATAATGTAGTGTTACTAGCCAGTGGTTCCTATAGTACTGTAGTTGATTGAGGGTTTGAAATGCAAACCAGGTAAGCTGGTTAGCTTGTGAGGATCCCAAATTTCATTCAGGTCGAGTGTTTGCCAGTGCTATCCATTGTGGTACCAGAGGAGGTGGAGTAGGCCAGGAAGAACGATACAACATCGTTTGGGATCTACACAAACTAAACCACTTACCTGGTCTGCATTTCAAACCCTTTGAATCAGCTGCTACAGGATCTACCAGGTGGTAATACTACTGACCCAGTTGTTTTTACAAGCCAAATTGTAATTATAGGTTTGTGAGTTATGTATTTTCACCTCAACCTCTTTTATTGTGTAGTAAATTGAATTACACTACGAAGCATGCGCTTCTGTGCTCTTTTTTGTAGAGCATGTGGATTTGGTTTATCCAGAAAAAGAAGCTGCCATATCTTCTTTGATTTGATATTGGGATCATCCATTATAATATTAGACTTTTCTATGGCTCTTTAGTTCCATCATAGAATTGTCAGTTTGGTAGAGAACCATATCCTATTGTGTGCTTAGTCCTATTGTTACATCACATCATTGATAAATATTATTTTTCTTCACATCTTTCTTGCATATATATTACTAGCTGATATACCCGGCGCTGCCCGGGATGTAAAGAAAAATGATGTTGTTGAAAAAAGTTTGTTTCTAAACAAACAACAGTACAATGAACATGTATCCGAGCAAATATGAGCAAAGTCTATGTTTATTGTAATGCTGGTTTATAAACAACATTTTTAGTAGTTCCAGTTGGAGCAAAGATAGACAACTCATTTGGTGATCCGACTCTAGAACATGCCACATATAACTGTCCATGGGAGAAACATGGTGATTCTAAGTTGATACCAGCGCACTTGATTGACTGTCCTTGTGATTTGTTGATGGTGATACCAAAGGCTAGTGTGACTGGGAATTGTAGGTAGTGGGCATTATTGGGGAGTGGTGAAAGGGGGGGCGCGCAGGCAGGAATTAAAAGGGCGCGCGCAGGTGGTCATTATTCAGTCGGGGTGGCGTGGTTGGAAAGGGCGCGCAGCCGGCCATTACGCCCTCCTCACCCATACGGGGTAAGTGTTGAGTGGGTGAGAGACCCCCTCGGGTGGCGGCCATTAAGGCACATATGGCGGGAGATTTTTGTTTGGGAAGGGGGGGGGGTGTCGGGCGCGTACTGGGTCGGCCTGTGGCGCGGCATGGGACTGGGGGCGGTCGCGCCCTCCTCACCCCCTCCCAACGTGGGGGATCAGCTGCAGGGAGAAATGGCGCTCCGGTGTGGTTTCCCCCCCGTCTTGTCGTGGCGGCACACCGGCAGCGCTGCCCACCCCCCCCAAATTGGCGTACCGGCGCCCTCCTCACCCATACGGGGTACGTGTTGAGTAGGTGAGAGTGGGGTGGGGGGGGGGAGGTGGCGCCCATTATTGCAGAGGGGTGAGGGGGCGGGAGCGAAGGGTGCACGACGGGCCGGGGGAAAGGTGCAGGACGGCCCGATCAGACATACTAATGTTTGCGCCACACTACGGCCGCCGCCATCTTGTGTGTGTGAGGGGGAAGCAGCAGGCAGGGAAAGCGGAGAAAGACGGAGAGGAGCTGAGGTAAGCAGCCACGCAGGGAAAGATGGCGGGAGAGACGGAGCGGAGCTGAGGGAAGCCGAAGTACAAGTTCAAATGCGCGCTCCTTAACCCCTCGCGTTCTCTGCGGAGAGAGGCCTCATGTCTGGCGGCAGAGACACAGTGACCCTGCACAGGAACCTGTGGAAGAGCCGGCGCTGTGTGTGCGCGATGTTATTATACAGCAGCATGTGGGGATGTCACACAATGACATAGCGACACAGCACGGAGACATGATTTATTTCTCTGCAATTCATACTGCACAGCTTAAACCATGGGACCCTTGCCTGACCATATTGTAATGATATTAAACAAAGCTTGTCTATGCATTAATCCATGTGCTAAAACAAAACCACAACTGCAATGCCCAAGTAATAAAGGTAGCCCAGCTACACAATGACTGAGAAACTTCTGATTGGTCAAATGTAAATAAGGGGTGGAGCCAAAATTATAGTAGGCTAAAATAACAGTTAGTGAGGAGATTGTCACAGCAGCCATAGTGTAAATATTTTCGAAGACAGATTAATTTTATTAATTAATTATATTTATTTATATTCATGTATTTATTTATTTATTTAGATTTATTTATTAATTGTGGGGCTGCTGTGCGCAAATTTTTTTTATTGTGGGTAGCGGGGGTGGGTGAAAGGGGGTATTTGGCCCTTGGTGTGAGTTTAGGACTTGCGGGGGGGGGTTGCGGGTGCACTTAACCCCTTCACGACCGTAGCAGTTAATACCGCTACGGTCGTGAAGGGGTTAAGTGCACCCGCTACCCCCCCGCAAGCCCTAAACAACCACCGTTGGGGCTAATACCCCCTTCACCCACCCCCACTACCCACAATAAAAAAAATTCACACACAGCAGCAGCACAATTAATAAATAAATCTAAATAAATAAATAAATACATGAATATAAATAAATAAATTTAAAATACATTTTTCTTCATAGTGTAGATGTGCAGGGGGTCTCCGGAGCTGAACCGCTTTGGTTTTAGGTCCAGGGACCCCCTGCTTCCCGAGATACAGGCCCCTTTATGGGTTGCCGGTATCCCTCTGCTTTGTTTACATGCCGCGGTCACGTGATCGTGACCTTTAAATGCAGAGGGATACCGGCATCTCATAAAGGGGGCTGTATCTCGGGAAGCAGGGGGTCCCCGGACCTGAAACCAACGCGGTTCAGCTCCAGAGACCCCCTGCACGTCTACACTATGAATAAAAATGTATTTTAAATCATTTTTAATGTGCCGATGTTTGCGCAGAGAGAGCAGCGGATCTCTCTCTGCTGCAAACACATCTCGCCCCGCCGGCCTATAGTATTATTGATGTGCATATACAGTACTGTATGTGTACAGTACTGTATGTTAGGGGTTATAGGGGTTGTTGTTATACAGTATATATACTGCATTACAATTCATGAATTTATACCATCTGCAGCCTTTGCAGCATTGCAGCCTATTAAATCCTGAACCATTATCAATTAACACATCAACCGCGCGTCAGCCGGGCATGACCCCTGGCTGGGAATGCGGCATGCTCCGGGTGAACAGCGTCGCATTCCAGGAACAAACCGGTCATTTGTTAGAATAAAGTCTGCCGCAACAGTATGTATGTATGTATGTATGTATATATATATATATATATATATATATATATATATATATATATATATATATATATATATATGTACGTTTTTTATGTATGTATGTATATACAGTGGTTGACAAATCACAAAAAAAATCTACTCGCCACCTAGTACCAAACGTGTGCTGCTTGGGCCAATATTTACTCGCCCGGGGGTTAAATCCACTCGCCCGGGGCGAGCAAATGTATAGGTTTGTCGAACACTGTAGATACACAGATACACAGATACACAGATACACAGATACACAGATACACAGATACACAGATACACAGATACACAGATACACAGATACACAGATACACAGATACACAGATACACAGATACACAGATACACAGATACACAGATACACAGATACATATATATATATATAACAAACACACAGAGTTGGTGCCGCAATCAAAACCATCCCCCATAGATCAAAATAAAATCACTAGGCCAGATGTAGGGGTTAAATTTACCCTCTGGCATATTCAAATAAATAATAAAGTGCTACTGACCTCATCAAGAAGAAGTCTCCGTCGCCAGCAACATTCTTGTCTTGTCCACAAAATACATTGCCAAAACAAAGCCAATACATTGCAATTACATTCAGATATCAATTAACCCCTTAAACACCTTATCGGATAATAACCGCAAAGGTAATTAAGGGGTTAAGCCACACTGGCCCGATACCCACCATTCACCCATGAATTTGTACAGTGGCTTCATCATGCAACTATATATACACAGAGATATATATATATATATATATAGATATATATATGAAAGAAAAGAGAAAAAAACAGGCGCACACCTAGTGCATTAAAGTATAACAATGATTTTATGGAACATTAAAAACAGACAAATGCCCACTCACAAGTATAACGGTTTTAAAATGCAGTTATGAGATAGGCCCTCATATGCCAGTGGTAGCGTTCGAGCCAGCAATGGTGTCCTCTCGTGCGCGGTCTCCTTCTACCGGAAGTGACGTTCACCCGGTCTGGTGTCCCGCAAAACCGAAGTCCCTCCAGGAAACCGAAGCCTCGCTTGCCTGCTCCTAGCTGCTGCACCACCAAGGGAGCCAGAGATGTATCCACTGTTCTGTTTCGCTGAGCCTCTCACAATCTGCTTTCCTCTCAATCCGCAATAGTGCTCTCAGTGGGAATAGTGCCTCCTCTGCTTTAGCCACGCCCTATGCGTTTCGTCATCTATGATGACTTCTTCAGGGGTATATCCATTGGTTGTATCCCCACAGTATATATAACAAGGTTCATTTGCATATATAATTAAAAATAATAAAACAATTAAAACATTAATGACACACTTTGAACTAGTCCAATGATTCAATGACTCAATGATTCAATGACTAGTGCTACACAATGGACAAGTTATGAGGACCGCACTGTATTTCTGGAGAATTTTAGAACTCATATGGTATTGAAAGAAGATATAAATGTAATATAATTATGTTATAATGGATGTACCTATTTGAACAGTAATTAGAGGAAATTAAATGATTTATTAAATATATATATATATATATATATATATATATATATATATATATATATATATATATATATATATATACACACACACACAGTATATACACACACATGATGAACCAATATACAAATACACATATACAATGAATTTCCTTTAATAAACCTAACTGATCCTAACTGATCTTACAATCTAAATCATCAAATGCCAATGAAAAACCTCACATTCCAATCATATTGGTTTTTTTTAGTCATTTGTATTATCATGTGTTGCTGATCGGCCGATCTCCATTGCATTTCCAGGGGAAATCATTTTCCCCTGGATTCGCATTATCATACCTATGTATTTTGCATGTTACATATTTTGGGTCTCTACATTTTTATTGTGTATTCTTTGGTTCAGCAGTGTTCATTTAGTATGTGTTTAGGTATATTTTAAAATTATTTTTGTGTTTTGTATTGCTAATAAAATCCATTTTGTTCTTTCACATATTTTTTGTGTGCTTTCAACAAACCCTCTTTTTCTTTTTGTGTTCGTATATATATATATATATATATATATATATATATATATATATATATATATATATATATATATATATACACACACACATATATATATATATATATATACACACATATACACACATATATATATATATATACACACTAATATATATATATATATATATATATATATATATATATATATATATCAGTGTTCGACAAACCTATACATTTGCTCGCCCCGGGCGAGTGGATTTAACCCCCGGGCGAGTAAATATTGGCCCAAGCAGCACACGTTTGGTACTAGGTGGCGAGTAGATTTTTTTGTGTGGCGAGTAGATTTTTTGGTGATTTGTCAACCTATCTGCAGACCTGTCTAAGACATGCAAATGAACATACAGTACATGAATGAACATACAGTAATATTTACAGTTGCTATATATATATATATATATATATATATATATATATATATATATATATATATAAATACAGGCTACCATATAGAGGTGTTGTAAGTACAGACATAATGCATAAATTATAAACCAGTATAGCGTAATTATCACAATATCTTCCCTAATGCTGTATACTAGGAGGTATGCACAAACCAGAACCCAGGATAGGGATACATGAACTGTGTTAACCGTGTAGATCGTAACACCATAGGTAACAAGTATTTATACCTGTGTCCAGAAACGGATATGTCACAAATGACAAAAGCAGCAAGTGTGGTAGTGTGTCACACAATCAAAGCACTGAGACATTTTTACTGCACTCATACATGCAGTTCATACTGTCATTCGATCTATGGACCTTATAGACACATGTAGAGTTGTTCGTGATTTCACATACCTTTATTACTTCGATTCTTGCAGACATCAGCTATACCAGTGCTTTGATTGTGTAGCCAACCCATTACATTTAATATTCTCCATTTACACAGGCTAAGTACCACAAGATTGGCGTAAAGCAGATGTGGTGCCTATATTTAAAAAGGGAGCTAGATCACAACCGGGGAATTACAGACCTGTAAGCCTGACTTCAATAGCGGGGAAGCTACTTGAAGGTTTAATAGGGGATAATATTCAGGAATACCTAATGGAAAACAAAATTATTAGTAACAGTCAGCATGGATTTATGAAGGATAGATCATGCCAAACTAACCTTATTTGTTTCTTTGAGGAGGTAAGTAGGAATTTAGACCAGGGTAATGCAGTTGATGTGGTCTACTTAGATTTTGCAAAAGCTTTGGATACGGTTCCACACGAGGTCGGTGTACAAAATAAAGCAAATTGGACTCAGTAAAGATATATGCACCTGGATTAAAAACTGGTTGAAGGATAGACAACAGAGGGTTGTCATAAATTTAACTTTTTCAGGTTGGGCTAAAATCGTGAGTGGAGTACCCCAGGGATCAGTACTGGGATCCCTGCTGTTTAACTTGTTTATTAATGACCTTGAGGTTGGCATAGAGAGCAAAGTCTCCATTTTTGCTGATGACACTAAATAGTGTAAGGTAGTAGAATCAGAACATGATGTAATTTCTCTCCAGAAGGACTTGTCGAGATTGGAAACTTGGGCAGGTAAATGCAGATGAAGTTTAATACAGATAAATGTAAGGTTATGCATTTGGGAAGCAAGACTAAACAGGTGACTTACAAATTAAACGGGGATAAATTAGGGTAATCCTTGATGGAGAAGGATTTAGGAGTGCTTGTAGACAGCAGGCTTGGCAATAGTGCCCAAAGTCATGCAGTAGCTGCAAAGGCAAACAAGAGCTTATCAGGCAATGGATGGAAGGGAAGTAAACATAATTATGCCCCATTATAAAGCATTGGTAAGACCACACCTTTAGTATGGAGTACAGTTTTGGGCACCACTTCTTAGAAAAGACATTATGGAACTAGAGAGAGTGCAGAGAAGAGCCACCAAATTAATAAAGGGTATGGACAATCTAACTTATGAGGAGAGGCTAGCTAAATTAAATGTATTTACATTAGAAAAGGAGGCGTCTAAAAGGGGATATGATAACTATACAAATATAGTCAGGGACAGTCCAAGGAGCTTTCAAAAGAACTATTCATCTCAAGGGCAGCACAAAAAGGACTCTGGGTCACTCCTTAAGTTGGAGGAAAAGGAGATTTCACCAGGAACAAAGGAAAGGGTTCTTTACAGTAAGGGCAGTTCAAATGTGGAATTCATTACCCATGGAGACTGTGATGGCAGATACAATACATTTGTTCACAAAAAGTTGGACATCATTTTAGAAAGGAAAGGTATACAGGGATATACCAAGTAAGTAAACATGGGAAGGATGTTGATCCAGGGAGTAATCTAATTGCCAATTCTTGGGGTCAGGAAGGAATTTATGATTCCCCTTATGAGATATCATTGCATGATATTTCACTGGGGTTTTTTGTTTGGATCAATATACTGTAAGTATAGATATAAGATAAAGTATCGGCATATACATTTAGCAGAGGTTGAACTTGATGACGCATGTCTTTTTTCAACCTCATCTACTATGTAACTGGAAATAAAAAATATCACAAGCAGAAATCTTTGAGGTTAAAGAGCAAGTTAATAATTACTTTACAAAAATTCCAGAAAAAGATTATAAAAAATAAATAAAAATCTATACAACAATTATAAATGAAGAAAAAGTGTTGTCCAGTGGTAACAGCAGCGGTTTTGGACAGTGAGATCTCAATTTCAATCTTGGTGCACTGGGCAAGTCATTTTATCTCCCCAATTGTCGTACATAATATGCTGTGAAGCAGTCTTCTTATTTGGGAAGATTTCCACACTATTCATTTTTTAGTTAGGGGAAGAGGTCTTTACAGCTTATTGAATAGGTTTAGGCTGCGGTTCCAGTGCGTTCTGTAGCACCCGGTGGGGGGACGGCGTGTGCACAGCGCTTCACCGCAGAGAGAGGGAGAGAGGGAGACAGGGAGAGTTTGCAATCTGAGGGGGCGTGGGTTTTGTGGGGGCGTGGCCCTGACCTCACGCCGCTGGTTCGCCCTCATTGGCTGAACCGCCTCCGTCGCAAGTTCCACATACAATTTTTTGTTATGTGTGAAAACTTGCAGTACAGCCCGGCTACAAAATGCACGCCTACGCATGTACTGGACACGGATAGATTGGGGGGGGGGGCTTGTGCGCGGCCTTCGCTGTAGAACGCACTGGGGCCGCATCCTTAAGTATAGGGCACCAAACTTAGTGTGCAAGATCTATGAGGCAAGGGAATCAATTTGCCTACAACATATGATCTACAATAGAGCTTCTACATAAACAAAATATTATTAGCAATATTACATTGATAACACCACAGAAATTCGGAACAGATGTAATTGTGTTTCGTTCTCATTAATCCCAACCTAGAGTAGATAATTTTAGCTGCAAAACTCGGCTCTGTTTGCACAACAAAGAAGATGGAATCTTTCAAAGTTCATGTCGCAAAAATGCGTTTGAATTTTTCCAAATTTTGCAAAACAGTGAAAAGTTTGTTCTAATGTTAATTGTTGATTATAAAGACAAAAAAGTATAGCATCAGTTTGTTTCCTTAATTTAAGGTTATAGATTCAACTTTTGAAGATTAATGCGAATTGGAGTTATCAAGTTGTTCTCTACGTTTAATGGAATTCATTATTCAACATTATACAGCCAAATTAATAGATGTTACTATGGATCAATGACAACAATTTGAAAAATGTGTCTGATTTGGAATTTTAAGTCTTTTTGGGAAAATGTCCTCAAATAATTGTTGATAGAAAAAAAAGTGGTGCATTTGAAAGATTTATGGAATTATCGGAATAGGGTTTTCAGATGGAATAATAGGTTCTTTACAAAATGGATGAATAAATATACATTAATATATCCCTATGATAAATCTTAATATTTGTGAGTTTACATCAGGCACGGTCACTTCAGACATGGAAGATCTGGTCGCAATATACAGAGTCGGTCAAATAGTGTTACTACTTCATCTCAGAGAAAACACTATATTCAGGACCCTTTTGCAATTTCTCCTTCAGGTATTGATCCAAATAAGGTCCCTTTAGGAGACCCCAGAGAAAGACAAGGCGGGGCAAGAATAAAAGGAAACCGAGACACTTTGGACAATTTGCAGACAGAGAATTTTGTTGGCAGATGTTGGGTATTGACAATCTTAATGTTATCGATTCATCCCATAAAGAACTTCAGACAAGATATCTTTCTTTACCTAAAGGGTTATCACTTTCTCCCACTAATAATATCAATAAGTTTGACTGTATTAAGGACCTGCATTTATTTGTAAGTGTAACGGACATGCTCGCCACAAACCGGGACCGGACCCGCGGGGCTGAGGTGGGGATGTGAATACACCGACCTTAGACCACAAAGCCGGTTCAGGATTGCTCAGTCCGTAGTCAATCGTAGCAGGGTCAGGGTTGGAGACGGTAGAGTAATCCGTTGACACGCCAGGGTCGGAGACGTCAGAGAGTCGATATTCAGGCTGGAGTTTGGCAACAAAGAATCAGGTACACAGCGCTTCAGCGTAGCAGCAGCACTGCGGGAATGGCCTCTGCGCGAGGAGCAGGAGCGGCCCATAATGAAGGCCTCTGCAAGGCAGGAATGCAGCAGGCCTCAGGAAGCTGAAGGTTAACGCTGGAGATCCAGCGCTTCAGCACAGAAACCAGGACACGGCCTCTGCATTGGAAATATACAGCAGGCCCTAGGAACCAGACCTCTGCAGGGAGGAAAGGCAGCTGGCCTCAAGGAGCAGGATGCTGAAGGATTGCGCTGGGGATCCAGCGCTTCAGCACAGGAACCAGTACACAGCCTCTGCAATGGAGAAATGCAGCAGTCCCCAGGAACTAAAGAGGCTAAGACAAGTAGCTTGTGGCAAACACAGTTACATCCTAGTGAAACTAGGGTTATGCTCAGCATGATTCAAAGGGAGAGGCCAGTATAAGCAGGGCAGATAGCCAATCCCAAGACAGGGGCGTGTGGGAATTCCTCCAATGCCAGAGCAGAGAGACAGAGCTGCAGTGATTGCAAGCACAGGTGAAAGTTACTTGCAAATCCAAGGGGAGGTCTGTTCTGAGAGCTCACCAACTCTGCAAGAGTCAGCTCCAGCCAAAACCAGGTACGGATTCCTTACAGTAAGAAAACTTATTTTGCACAAGCATTTTACATAACACAATTGTAGAATAAATTATTTCATTTCTACATTTTTTGATCAAAAAGGACTTCAGAAAATCTTCTTCTTGAAAGGGATGAATCTCAAGATCCCTCTTTTTTACAATTGTGGGAGAATGATTATGTATATATGTATGCATGTATATCTTTATCTATATAGCACCTCACAGCAGTGATATACGTGACATAATATAACATGATGGGAATAAGCACTTGAGACATAAAAGTAAAATTAGGAAAAATTGGGTTTCTGCCCTGAAGAGTTTTAAATCTAAGTTTTCCTTAATGATGACAGTTCCCTCCTACATTACAATCTGGACAGTAAGACAAAAAAAAAGATTGTTCTTTTAAAACAAAATCAACATTGTTTCCGTCTTATACTTTCAGTTCAACAGTTCATACATGTCGCTCATAAGCTTCATGGGATATTAACGTATTGAGTGTTTCAAGCATGATATTGTGGGACAATCTCAAACAGGATGAAAGATTAGCTGTTAGGGAGTTCAATAGTATGAAGGATTTTTAAGTACAACTGTCAGACAAAGGGGTAATATTGTAATTCAAGGTAAAGAAAGATATTTGGATGAAAATACGATACAACGAGTCAACACCAGTAATTACAAGAAACTGATATTGAATCCTACAAAGAAATGTTCAATTGTGATTGAGAAAATTATGAACAGTGCTTTACAGGCATACTGGATTAATAGATGAAGCAACACCTGAATTGCTCATAATTAAAGATACTATTGTACCAACTTTCTAGACAATTCCTAAAGTGCACAAAATCGATGAAGGATCCTTCTGGGCATACTATAGTGTCTGGTATAGGTTCTCTTATGGAACATTTAAGTGAATATGTAGATTATATTTCCCAATCTTTTGTGTGTTGTGCAGTTTTTTGAAAGATACGCTAGAGTAACCTTCGTATCATAAAAAATATTCAGGTATCACATGGAGCTATTTTGGTTTCTTTTGATCTAGTCTCTGTATAACTCTATCCCACATAATTTGGGATAAATAATTTTTTTCTTTTAAATGTTTTCCCCATAACAGATTTTTATTTTTCAAGATGTCAGGCATTAATATTTTACAACACATTAAAAACAATTATACATTGAGAATCTTAATAGAGTTTATATTAAGATATCATTCAACATTACAATACAAGACAAAACTTAAATAAAAATAGACACACACATACATGCATAGCATTATTACTTGGTGCAAACATTATACAGTACTTTCTTTAGAGTTTGAGAGTTACATAATAGAGGTTGAAAAAAAAGACATGCATCCATCAAGTTCAAACTATGCTTAATTAAGACAGATATTTTATCATATATTTGTAATTACAGTATGTTGATCCAGAGGAAGGCAAACAAAAAACCCTCAGTGAAATATCTTATGATCTCATAAGGGGAAAAATAAATTCATTCCTGACTCCAAGAATTGGAAACCATGTTTACTTATTTGGTATATCCCTGTATACATTTCCTTTCTAAAAAGATGTCCAACCTTTTTTTGAATAAATCTATTGTATCTGCCATCACAGTCTCTATGGGTAATTAATTCCACATTTTAACTGCCCTTACTGTAAAGAACCCTTTCCTTTGTTGCTGGTGACATTTCCTTTCCTCCAACTTTAAGGGATGACCCGGTGTCCTTTGTACCACACTAGGGATAAATCGTTCTTTTGAAAGCTCCTTGTATTTTCCCCGAATATATTTGTATATAGTTATTATATCCCCTCTTAAATGCCTCTTTTCTAATGTAAATAACTCTAATTTAGCAAGTTTCCCCTCATAAATTAGATTATCCATCCGCTTTATTAATTTGGTGGCTCTTCTCTGCACTCTCTCTAGTTCCATAATGTATTTTCTAAGGAGTCATGCCAAAAATTGTCCTCCATATTCAAGGTGTGGGCTTACCAATGCTTTATAAAAGGCTCATAATTATGTTTACTTCCCTTCTATATTGACTGTTTAATGCAAGAAAAACACTTTTGGCCAAAGGTAGTTATAATAATCATCAATTATGGAACTTGACTATTTTTGTTTCTCACCTAGGATTTCAAAGTTTCCCAATAATAATCCTTCTGGCTTCATTGCTAGATCAAGTTTAAAAATGGTACCATTTTATTCCAGAAATGTTTTACTTTTCCTACATTCCCATAAGCTGTGTTTGAGGTCTGCTTTTTCTGAGCCACATTGGTGCATTGCAGAAGTAGGGTTGTAAAGGGAAAGTACTGTATTAGCAGCAGAAAAGTAGTAAACATGACACTTTATAGATCACAGGTAAAACGTGTCTCAGTTTGAGGTGCCATATTTCCAAAAAGACAGAAAAAAGTTAAAAAGTCGTGCAAAGAAGAGCTCCTTCTACATCATAAAAACGTTTTTAGGAAAGACTAAAGGAACTTAAAGCTGCAGTTCAAGCAATATGTGTGGTTTAAAAAAAAAATTTAAAAATCAGTTCTGTACTATGAGAAAATACTTGTAGCGTTTAAAAAAATAAAACAATTTTAAATACATTTTTAATGTATTCTAATGTAACAGGCCTTTTTGTTCCTATATCAATCATATACAAAGTCAGGTCCCCATCCCCTTCAGAAACAGCATCAGCTTTTTGAGCCTAGCCCTCCCTTGCAGTGAACCAATTGAATCTAGTGCCTGCCTGGTCACATGATCTTCCTCACAGAAGTTTGGCTATCAGTGCAGCACAAGATTTCCCAAGATGCATTTAGTGAACCCCCAGCCAATTTTCAGCGATCAATTACAGGAGAACGGATCGATCAGTAACTTAGGTAATCACTTGTTAGTGTGTAAATTGTATTGATGCACATATTGACTTTTTTTTATTATTTATTTTTTTAAACAGTTTGAACTGCAGCTTTAACATGTACAGTACAGCTTTTCTGTACAGAGAAGGCAGGTATGAAACTTTGAAATACGTCAAGGGGTTCAACAAAGTGCTGGAGGAAAGCATGCAGTATGTCAAATAGAGAACTAGAACAAGAAGGTCATACTCTGAAAGTACAGGTTTGAATTCACAGAGGAAACACAAGGAAGCACTTCTTCACTAAAAACTTCCTGACCTCATTATATAACCTCCCAATAGAGGTGATAGACAGTGTCAGATTTCCCATTAGGCCTGGGCTTAAAGCGGTAAAATTTGTGGGCAGCAAAAATGTCCGCCCCATCTGCATTTGCCGCGCTCTCGGGCCTATCGGACCTATCGGACCTAATGGGAAGGGACTTATTTACCTGGGCCGGCCGCCCTGATTATCCTTCAAAATCAGGCTTCAAATGACACCGCAAACGCCACAAACGAAGTCTCATTGCCATGACAACCGTGACGTAAAATGACAACGCAACGTCATTTGACATCACGTTGTCATGGCAACAAGATGCCATGTGACGTCCGCTGCGTCATTTGATGCTCGATTTTGAAGGAGAAGCAAGGCAGCAGGCAAGTGCCATGGGGCGCCGGATTTGTAAATCCACCGCTGGTGATAGAGCAAATACAGTATGGGAGTTTAAAAAAATGTGTGGGATAGATACTAGCCTAAATATGTAAGAAACTAAAAAGGAGCTAATAGGTTCTGAGGTTACACAGTGGAAAGGAAATGGGCAGAATAGGTGGGTCATATCTGCTGAGCAGTGACACCAAGAAAGATAGATAGGAGAGGATAGATATCTTAGATGCATGAGGAAACAAGGGTGGCATCCTAAAGTTCAGGTCTCCATTTTATAAAAAAACATTACCTCATAGCGCTTTTAAAAACAGAATGGTCAATGAGAATTGATTATGCAATGCAACTTGGGAGGGATTACTATTAAAGAATATATTCATTTACTTACTGTTCCTTGTTCCAGTAGCAACTGACACTTGCTGAGACACTCAGGGCTGTCAATCAGTTCTAGTAGCACCTTCTCAGCTTGTAGCCTTTGTCCCAGGTCTGTCCCTTCGTACAGTTGCGTACAAAGTACTTCCAGTTCAGCCAAGCTCTGTTGAGAGACAATTGTATTGTTACGGGGTTGACCATATTGCTCACAGGCTATTAATGTAATAATATAAAGATGACAGATTTGTATCCCTGGAACAAGAATACACTGGCTTTACCACTGGCTCCCCCCAGCAAAGCCCCTCTGCTCCTCCCAGAAAAAGTTGTCGCAAGCCCTACAGAGAGGCAATGCATCATAGCAAAATTGCCTTAATATGTTTGTTGCCAGCAGCCATTTTTATTTCAAAAAGTGCTGTGGTGTATTTAAATGTTCTACTCAGTGGAATCCCCAGTAAAAACAAAAATCAAGCAGAGAGACTAATACAAATATAGTTTTATATACAGCTCTCAAGGAAGGGGGAGAGAAGGAGAAAGAGAGGGGAGAGTCTATTTTACTAGAGTACCAAGTAACTTATATACCTCCACAAACACTCCTTTAAACAACACGTCGAGCAATACCTGTGCACAAAAATGGACACAACTGTGATATATGCCAATTTAGATATGCAAATTATAGTCAAGTAAATTAGCATATATCCCAGGTGTGTTCATTTTTGTGCACACGTATCTCTCAACGTGTTGTATAAAGGAGTGTTTGTGGAGGTATGAAAGTCACTTTGTACTCTAGTCAAATATACTCTCACGCTCTCTATGTGTCGTTCCGGCGAACGCATCTTTTGCATATCTTTACAACTAACGGCCGTTATACTCAACGCAATTACCTTTCAGCATTGAACACTGCATTGGTGAGCTTTAAAAATACATGTTCGTAGTTAACAAGGAATTAACTTAGGCTAATGCTTTGTTAAATGAATATCGGACCTTTATGGATCTGGGCCAAAAGGTGCTAAGGCCTAGCACTGTTTACTTTGTTTATGCGAAGGCATCTTGTACAAAGTCCGAGTGGTTATATATGGTGTAAAAACTGCAAGACAAAAAAACCTTAACCAGTACAGCATTTTCTCCTTCCGTTGGCGTCACCAAGCACACACCTGTGAGCCCGACTTATATATGCGAAAAGGGTTAATACATAATAAAACAGCTACCCAGTTGCCTCACTTTTCCCTCCCGCAGAGTCCCTTAAATGAATAATATCTACCCTCAATCCATCACAATATGACTTATATCGCTGCCATCACCAGAGATATATCAAGATCTAGTTGCAGAGGCTTTGTTCCGTACTAATAAATTATATATATATATATATATATATATATATATATTCATGTAGAGGTATTAGTACCGTGTTAGCCGAGCTTCAATAATCAAAAAATAAATAGATGATACCGTTCTGTGGCTAACGAAATGCTTTTATTTGTGCGAGCTTTCGAGATACACTGATCTCTTCTTCCGGCGATGTTACAATGAATCAAGCAAGGGTATACTTAAAAACAGTGTCTCTTGGAATGTTATCTGTGCTGGTCCTTCCCCAGGTGTGGATGTGTTTTATGGCTAGAGGTGTCAAAAGGTTACTGAAAGCAAGTGAAGAAAGAGTGTGTATGTGTATCAGTGAGAATAAAAATGAATGGAGAGCCCACAGTTTATGCAGTGCTGTGACACAGTGTGTCACACACACACACACACACAGTGTGACACACACATACACACAGTGTGTCACACACACACACACACACAGTGTGTCACACACACACAGTGTGTCACACACACACACACACACACACACAGTGTGTCACACACACACTCACACAGGGTGACACACACACACAGTGTGACACACACACACAGTGTGTCACACACACACACACACACACACAGTGTGACACACACACACACACACACACAGTGTGTCACACACACACACACACACACACAGTGTGTCACACACACACACAGTGTGACACACACACACACAGGGTGACACACACACACAGGGTGACACACACACACACACAGCGTGACACACACAGTGTGTCACACACACACACACACACACAGTGTGTCACACACACACACAGTGTGTCACACACACACAGTGTGTCACACACACACAGTGTGTCACACACACACAGTGTGTCACACACACACACACACACACACACACAGTGTGTCACACACACACACACACACACACACACAGTGTGTCACACACACACACACACACACACACACACAGTGTGACACACACACACAGTGTGACACACACACAGTGTGACACACACACACACACAGTGTGTCACACACACACACACACACTGTGTCACACACACACACACACACACACACACAGGGTGACACACACACACACACACACACACAGGGTGACACACACACACAGTGTGTCATACACACAGACACACACAGTGTGTCACACACACACACACACACAGTGTGTCACACACACACACACACACACACAGTGTGTCACACACACACACACACACAGTGTGTCACACAGTGTGTCACACACACACACACACAGTGTGTCACACAGTGTGTCACACATACACACACAGTGTGTCACACACACACACACACACACACACACACACACGGTGACACACACACACACACACTGTGTCACACACACAGTGTGTCACACACACACACACACACACACAGTGTGTCACACACACACACACACACACAGTGTGTCACACACACACACACACACACACACACAGTGTGTCACACACACACACACACACACACACACACACAGTGTGTCACACACACACACACACACACACACACAGTGTGTCACACACACACACACACACACAGTGTGTCACACACACAAAGTGTGACACACACACACACACAGTGTGTCACACACACACAGTATGTCACACACACACACACACACACACACACACAGTGTGTCACACACACACACAGTGTCACACACACACACACACACACACACACACAGTGTCACACACACACACACACACACACACACAGTGTCACACACACACAGAATGTCACACACACAGACACACACACACACACAGAGTGTCACACACACACACACACACAGTGGACAGGAGGAGGGGGTGAAGGGAGAGTGGAACGGGCGCCGATCCGAGCAAGCGGTTCCCCCCCGCGCCCATCTCCCGCACCGGGCCAAGGGGACCGGAGGGAAGAACATGTCCTGCGCGGCCGCCACTGCCCTGCTCCCCCACCCCTTCCCCTGGCATGCGCGTAGCAGGAGGTGATGGCGGAGTAGCGGAGGGTGAGGTCGTGTTGAGGGGGGAAGGCGCGCAGAGGAGAGCTGCGGGTGAGGGGGGTGATTGAGGGGGGGGGTGAGATCCAGTGGGCCAGGCCGCGGGGTGAGGAGAAGAGGAGAGTTGCCAGGGTGGTTGTGCATCCCCCCCAGCTGTGTCGGCGGCGGGCCAGGCCACGGGGTGAGGAGGAGAAGAGAGTTTCCAGGGTGGTTGTGCGTGTGTCGGCGGTGGGTGAGAGTGTGGCAGGTAAGCCAATGAGAGGCGTGCGGGGCGGGCCGGGCCACAGACCAATCTGATTGGTCCATTGGTCTGTCACTCAGCCTCTGGCCAATCAGATTGCCCATAAGAACAGCAATCATACAATGTTTCCACACATACTAATATATATATAATGTCAAAAGGAAGCAACTTCCAATGTGACAAAAATACACAGTGCAATACCTATATATTCTCTTGAAATGGGGTCAATTAGTTTAACACTACCCAAGTTAAAATTCTTATTTACCTGTATAATTACTGGAAGAATGATTAGGACCTGCTAACGGTCATGCTTTGAAGTGGCAGCAGGCTTAAGACCCTTTGGCCAAAAGGTTGAACTAAATGACACGTTTTCAAGAGAATATATGGGTATAGCACTGTGTATTTTTGTCACATTGGAAGTAGCTTTGGGCATCTTTGTTTTTTGTTCTAGAAGTGCAATATTTGCACAGTTTCACACATACATACATACCAAGAAAATCTAATTTTACATTACCCCATGATTCCTTCCAAAGAGATAACTGGAGCATGAAAGATAAGAATTCATGTGTCTGACATCAGAATACATCTTTGTTGAATTCTAAATTCATATTCCCAAATGCATGGTGTCATGATAAAAAAGCTTTATTAAAAACAAAAAATGGTTATACAAAAAAAGATAAAACAAAAATGAAATAAAACAAAATGAGGCTAAAATATAGAAGCAGCTATTGCTTCTAGGGGAAATACAAACAACATAGGGAGTCACTCAGTGGTTGGTGGTGGGGGATCTCTGGCTCCTCTATGGTAACTGCAGACTGTCCCAGATGAAGAGCTACGTGTTTCGCCCTATACAGGGCTTCCTCAGGCTCGGAGCCTGAGGAAGCCCTGTATAGGGCGAAACACGTAGCTCTTCATCTGGGACAGTCTGCAGTTACCATAGAGGAGCCAGAGGTGACGTTGTAGCTCTCCATCCGGAAGCAGAGACAGAGATCCCCTACCACCAACCACTGAGTGACTCCCTATGTTGTTTGTATTTCCCCTAGAAGCAATAGCTGCTTCTATATTTTAGCCTCATTTTGTTTTATTTCATTTTTGTTTTATCTTTTTTTGTATAACCCTTTTTTGTTTTTAATAAAGCTTTTTTACCTCTCATAGACCATAGTGTCCCATAGTCTATTTATACCCCTCTTATCAGTACCAAGGAGAATTCCACAACAGAAATTAGAAGCCGAAAGAAACTTCTACCAGTGTGTAATCACACTGGCCCGTGTGAGTATTTGGATATATTTATTATTCTTCACCCCTCCCTCTCACCTTAATTACCAGGTGACCCTAAGGTCAAATTTACATATTTATATGCAATCAATTGCAAGATGGCTACAGATTCTTTCATCTGAAGCCCTGCACCAATATTTGACACGGGTGATATCAAGATACCATTATAGGAGAACACTCACATTAGCCCGTGTGAGTGAGAAATTATTGTAATACCAATATATTGCAATAGTATATTGCCTCACTGTCCTTCCCTATATCGCAGTTGTTGTTTACGCATATCTATCTAACTGCCTTTTCATTTTATGAGAGGAAAATTACTGTGAAGGAGTCACTTATTAAACGAGGAACATTCGAGACACAGCGAGAAACGAAGATTCGACAGAAGGATAATCTGCATCCAAAGAAGATCCGGGAGCTAAAGAAACCTTGATGTGATAGAACTTACACAAGGCCGTGTAATTTATTTATTCTCTATTTTCTCAACCACATACAGCACCGACAAAGTTTATTGCAGCAAATGCCGCCGGTTACGTTCACCACCCATCCACGGAGTCCACTCTATAGACTGATGTTTCACTAGAAGTGTTTTCACCACATTGATCACCAGCTAAAGAAGATAAACCTTCAACCTAACTTTCCTCATATTGTGCTCCCCCATTTTTCTTGTGTTCCATTACCATCTAGGGTCCTGGAAAGATCCTGTTGGGGTTTCGAGTCACACGAGGACATCTCAAGAAACTTACGCAATATCTTAAGGCTGTATTACACCCTTCTTATTTTACTACTTGTTTTTAAATATTCTATGCACACCTGATAGAGATAGCGCCCGGGTACTTTTTCAAACATTGGTCAGAGCTGCAGTACATTAAAAAAAAGGGGCCTGGTTACTTCCAAAAGATAGACTTACAGTATGCTTTCTACAATCTGCTTTTCACAGCCGAGAGCAGAAAGTGGAACATTCAATTGCAGTAACCCAGAAGCATTTCAGTTCCGTACTGAACATATTAAGGCCTCAGTTTTGCAAAGGAATAAACCTACAACTACAAAAAAAAGTTACATTTAATGATAAAGAGAAAACATCCTTAGCAGAGGGGCTTCAAATCTTAGTCAATTTCATGCTCATGAAACTTTATTATCTACATTCAATTTCATTTTACACTCATTTAATGAATCAGTTTTATTTCAGTTTAGCATTTTGTTTTGTTTAAGCATTATTCACCTAGTTAATATTTTCTGTAACCAAAAAGATGGGATACCATTGTTAAGATTGACTTCCCTAGCTCTAAATGTTAGGATTACATAGTTACATATGTAACTATGCAACTATAACTATGTAACTACATTTTAGGATTAGAGTTATCACACGATTTTCTCTTTTCTCTTTTCACTTTAAACTACACATTACCTATTTTAAGACTTATAAAAAGGTACAATATTTTGCAAATACAATTCTTAGTGGATACGGGAAAAACTGAAGGGGGGAAAAAACACATGCCTAACCCCTTCATTTCCTCTTACACCCATCTCTTCATCTCTTATGAACTGACACTAATGTCAGCAAGGTGAAGATCAGAAGAACACCATTTGTGTTCCATCAATAAATTAGTCTGAGAGGAAATTGTTGAACTCCACTCAGTGAATGACACAGAAACAGTACACAAATGATGGAAAACCTGTATAAGTGGATTTCAGGTTATTATGAAATGTGAATGTTTCCCTTTCACATTGTGCTAAAATAGGATTGCTAATAATCAAACAGTACAGTATAGTTCTGATAACCATTCAGAAGCAGTGTTGTCCACAGAAATAGGTAATCATAGCCACAGCTAAAAATAACTGAAATTATCTGATTTCTGAGGTGGTAACTGGCTATACACCTTACCTGTACTATTTATTTTTATATAATGCATAAAAACTACATGGAAGCATTATATTAACACATACATGTATACATTAAATGTATGTGACTAAATCCAAAATATAATATTCTCTGTTTCAATAGGACATTATTTAGATTAGTGAGACTTTGATATAAATTTGTGTTTCTGCAAATAAAATGTTAACCTCAATAGTCTGCTTTCTATAATGATGCAGGGTATACACACTCAGTCTCCCACAGCTGCTTTTTAGAGAAAATTGAACTTAAAATAGACAAAATCTGCAGAGCATCACCCTGCCTGCAATGCTTATTGATCCACAGCCAACTTTTATAACTATTAACAGGAGAGTACTTGCACAATATACTGGGTATGACTTCTGGGCTTTGAAAAAGGTTAGTATTTATCGGGCAGGGAGAATGAGCTAATTTATATACACACACACACACACAAACACACACACAGAGAACAGGCACACTCCTAGTGTATTAAAAAGTGAAACAATTTTACAGGACTGGACAAAATAAAAAGTGCACACTCACAAACGAAGCTAGAATTCAAGCAGTTGTCGCCCTTTTCCCCCTAAACAAAGAGACTACCGGTAACTGCTGTTACCTGCTGGCTCACAGAGGACCCAAGCCTCCGCCACGGGGAGCCTGGGGTGGTATAATTATCGTATCGGTGCAGCGCCTCCACCTGCGAGGGATCCCGGCATAGTGGGAGAAGCCCCTCACAGGAACCAATAGTAAACATACATAGTATATAATAACAAACTTTACTGATAACACATAACATAACACCACCTCCCAGTATAATGAACACCCCGCCCAGTACCACCAGTGAGTGTCCCAAAGTATATTGGGTGCTAGGCACCAATACCCTGATGTCCCTTTCCCACTGTCCAGCCCACCCAAAAGTGTAGGGAGTAGCACTATCACTTGAACTTTTGGTGCACTTGTTGAGGTACCTGCCGAGTACTCCAGTACTCGGTGCAGCCGACTTAGAAATGAGGATCGTCTGATCCAGCAACGTGGCCCGCTGCGATGGCGTCCGCCTCTGCGTTGAGTGGACTCCGGTAGGAGGGTCTCACCTTTAAGAGTCTTTGATAGCACCACGGTGGTCTGGTCCCAGACCACAGACCACAGACTGCGATCACCGCACAGCGTCTTCACTGTGTCCCTGAAACTACAGTAAAATGGGGAAGCGCCCCTATTTAAGGGGCTTTCCCTGCAGCAGCCACACGTGAGTGGGGCCTATCTGGGACCTATGGGGATTCTCTGGCCTAGTCTGAGTGCACCGACACTCAGACCCTCCCTACCCCTTGTCAGCCCTGGCTCCAACTCACAGTCCTCTTAACTGTCAGAATCCCAACTGTCAGAATTCTAACTGCCATATATCTCTCAGCCCTATTGGTTGCCTGGCAACGTGTCCTGCAGACCCGGAGGCTGCCGAAACCTGCAGCTCCCCTACTGTGCTATACTCCTATGGAAAGGTAAGGGGACAAACAGGGGACCAAGGGGACTCAGACTATACAGTTATGAGAAATTCTCAAACTTCGACACAGCAAAAGGTTCCTCATGGCTTCAGCTGTTATCCGGTACAGCATGCTCACAGCAACCGGATGTGGAACCTGCACGCCGTGTCGCATCCAATTCGGCTCCTCCGGCAACAGGAACTTCTCTACTATGTAGCCCGGCTCCCGTTTAGTACACGCTGGTATTTACGGCAAAAGTCCTTTGCTAGGTCAGTAACAGTGTCTCGTACAAAGCTTCTGCTTAGTGATATGGCACTTGCACTCTCAGATGGCACCCTAGGCGTTTTCGTCAGGACGACTTCATTAGGGGTTCCCTGAACAGCAATTTGCAGTCTCACTGGCAGAGCAGCAGAGGTTGCGCTGTTGCCAGTCGCGGTGGTGATTGACAGGGCAACATAGGCCACCAATCCGGACAGGGGCGTGTCGAGGAGCAGCTCCTGAGAGGCTGGGAATAACAGGGCTCAGCTGAGTGTGCAGGGGGCGTGGTAAGGACTCCAGCACCGAGCGGAGGGCGGAGGCAGGCATGTGTTACAAGACATGTGTTACAAGTGCCAGGGATAGATGCGCGCTCTGTAACACTGGCGCGAAAATCCAAGATGGCGGCTGCGGCGTGAGTGGCGCTAAGTGCCGCGCGGCGGCAAGGGTAGCAATGGGGGGCAGGGGCAGCGGCAGCTGCAGTACTGGTAGAGGGTAAGTGTAAGACGTGTTCAGAGGTATGCAATGGAGACCGTTTTAAGGTGAAATTAAAATAAGGCTTTATTGCGCCTGTTGCTTTAAACACAGCAAACATGTAAATCAGCAAACAAAATCTGCTCCACTCTGGAGTATATATACACTTGTGATCCAGTTCTCTCTAACTGCGTGGTTAGCTCAGCGATTCACCAGCCCAAATCATAGAGACATTCATATATTAGATAGACATAGATAATAGTCTTAAAAGAAAAGTCTTATCTGTTAGCTGGGTTGCTGTAGGGGAAGGCTTCTTTGTTCTCCTGGGGTCCACACCCGTGTGTGATAAGGCAATGTCAGGATCCAGCCATAGAAATATTATCTCCTGTGTCTTGTTGTCAGCTTGCCGCTCAAGACATCTGTCCTTCCTTGGTTCAGCCCAGTTGTGGACTAAGGAATTCTCCTCTGTCTGTCTCCTTGTTCAGCTCACATGTATGCTCAGGAGTCTCTCTTCCTGACTCAGGCAGGCTTTTTCTAACACCTATAATCAGCCAGGTGGTGTTAGTTAATTGCCTACCAGCAGTTAACCACCACACTGCTGGATTAGAGGCGCATTTGTGAACAGGGATAAGTCCCCTGTTACAGTAAGGAGGGATCACGTCGCAGGACGTGGCCCCCGATTCCATACAGTACCCCCCCCCCCCCGCCCTTCAGGATCGACCTCCGGACGATCCATCCAAGGCTTCTGTGGGAACTTCTTATGGAAGCGATCCAAGAGAACTGGAGCATGGATGTCTTCTTTGGATACCCAAGAGCGTTCTACTGAGCCATAACCCTTCCAGTGAACAAGGAATTGTATCTTTCCTCTGGATATGCGAGAATCCATGATTGTCTGGATTTCGAATTGGACCGTGACAGGTTTGGGTTTATGGGTCTTAGCAGGGAACCGTTTGCTCTGGACAAATGGCTTGAGCAAGGAAACGTGGAATACGTTAGGAATCCTCATGGAAGACGGGAGTTGTAGGCGAAACGCTACAGGATTGATTTGTTCCTGAATCAGAAAAGGCCCTAAAAATCGGGGTGCCAATTTCGGGGTCGGAGACTTCAACTTGATGTTTTTAGAAGAAAGCCAAACTCGGTCCCCTGGCTTGTAATTAGGGGTCTGTTGACGACGGTGGTCTGCCTGAGACTTGAATCTCTGAGCTGCGCTAAGAAGCGCAGACTGGATCTTGATCCATGACTCCTGAAGAGTAGTTACCCGTTCGTCAGCCGCCGGCACTCCTACCGGAATGTTTGAGATTGGCAGTCGACTTGGGTGAAAACCATAATTCACGAAGAACGGGGTTTCGTGCGTGGATTCATTACGAAGTGAATTGGTTGCAAATTCTGCCCAAGGTAGCAAGTCAACCAAATTACCTTGGGAATCGGAAATAAGACACCGTAGGTATTTTTCCAGCGTTTGATTCAGTCTCTCAGTTTGCCCATTTGTCTGGGGGTGATAGCCTGACGAGAAGGATAGCGCAATGCCAAGCCTCTTGGAGAAAGCACGCCAAAATGTCGAAATAAATTGAGTGCCTCGGTCCGAGACTATGGATGTAGGTATCCCATGGATGCGAAACACTTCTTTGGTGAAGATATCAGCTAGGGTGGACGAGGAGGGAAGTCCTTTGAGTGGAACGAAGTGGGCTTGTTTTGAAAAACGTCAACGATGACCAAAATGGTATTCATACCTCTGGAGGGTGGTAAATCCACGATGAAATCCATTGAAATATGTGACCATTGACGTTCAGATACTGGCAAGGGCATGAGCAAGCCTGAGGGTCTTTGATGAAGAGTCTCGTTTTGTGCGCATACTGGACAAGCCCATGTAAATTCATGAACCATCTTTGCCATATTGGGCCACCAAAAAGTACGCTTGATTAGATCCAAAGTTCTCTTGAAGTCGGGATGGCCGGCTGAACGGACGGAGTGGCCCCATTCTAGTATCTTTTGATGAAACCTGGGTGCGGCATAAAAAGGAGTTCCTTCCGGTACCTCGAGACCACTCAGAATTTGTCTTTGAGCTTCTCGAAAAAATCGTTGAATATCAAATGAGTTGGCGGAAATAATAAACTTAGAAGGTACGATAGTTTCAGGGGTTTCTTCTGATTTTTCCTCGGGAGAAAATTGTCTGGACAAGACATCAGCTTTTGTGTTCTTAGAACCGGGAAAATAAAACAGAGTATAATTAAATCTTGAGAAAAATAGTGCCCAACGGGCTTGACGAGACCCCAGACGACGTGCATTTTCGATATAAAGAAGATTTTTATGATCGGTCAATATAGAAGAAATAAAGATGATAGGGGAGCCCCTGCTGCGGCCACAATGAAGTAAATCTGTGAACGGTGCTCTGGGTATATATACAAAACTAGAGGATAGAGAGAGAGAACCCAAATTGGCACTCAAGTTCACCCTCTGGTGATACGTGAATGAATTAAAATATAAACTTTATTAATACCAACATATAAAATAATGGGTGTTAAAACAACGTGCTGCAGGTAAGTAGATCCATAGTACTGACAGTCTTATAGGTTCAGGATCACAAATAATTGTGTGTGTTTGGTAATTCCAGATCACACACACCTGACGAGACAACACAGAAATCCAAGTGTGGACCTGTGTATTAAAAAGGATACTATAGGGTGTGTTCAGGTAGATGTTCAAGCTACTGGTCACATTAGGCAGAATCTGCATACACCAAGGTAAAATTGGGTAGAGTGACCAGTAATGACTGATAGATATATAAACAAATAAACTATATATACCAGTGAACTATAAAGGTAAGTTGATTGCTCCTCTGTATGATAATGGTGTGCCTTGCACGGTGTCGAAGTTACCTCAGGTAACATATTGAGCTAGTAGTAGTATGGTGTTCTATATACACATATATAGCATAAGTCAGAGGTCTGATACTGCGTTGCAGAGATGGTAATAAACACCTAACCCAGAGGGCACTGACACCTAAGAGTATACAGTAAACATGATATGTTTCAGAGGAGTAAATTATACTGCATAGTGCACAGAAACAGTGTAACCATAGGGCTGCCGTAAAATACAACCATGTGCACTGGCGCAGCCCCCAGGAACTGTGCTATATACTACTGTTAGTACAGAACACTATCCCCATAGAGATCCTCATTCAGAGGCTTATAGTGTCCATCGGGGCACTTCTAGCCTGTATAATGTAGCACAGGCAGACTGCCGCATACACTCCCGGTCTCTAATATCAATGCGGGTGCAATCCCTAGTCTGCGCGTGCACGTGGGAGGAGCAGACGCGCGCGTTTCGCGAGAGCTTTATCAAGGCGAAACAGTAAGTGTAACTAAGGGTACCCTGCAGGCAAGCAGGTATATATAGGGGCCTCCAGCATGATGACGTCACAAGTTAACCCTTGGTGTGCCGAAGTATGCACGGACCTGCTCTAAGGACAAAGTAAGTATACCTATGTGTAAGACTGCATACCCAGCACACTGATGAAATAAAGAACTGACTAACATTGTGTGTGATTTTATTCCCTCCTCTGCTTCATGGTCAGTTACAGGCACAGTGGGGCAAATATACACTCATCCTGTGCTTCTCAAGGGTAGTATAGGAATGTGTTTAATAAATAATTATGTTATGGAACAATGATACTGTTAGGGTTCAGAGATACCCTGAGGTCAGTAATATCACCACTCTTAGGTGGTGGTAGTGGGTGTTCAGAACTTAGGAACTACCTGAATCAATCATGGCACAGATAGATTAATTGAGGTATACTAGGGTAAAGACAAACTGTAGAATGAACTTCCGATGGTATATTAAAGAAATGGAGTATACAGATATCCCTCATTGAGACCTCTAGGTGAGAGTGTCCCAAGTGTGTATATCCATTTAGATTCTTTCTTTCAAGAGGACTTTATCCCAATCTCCCCTCCTTTGTCCCCTAGTGGGGTGTTCAATCCCGCAGAAGGAGACAGCCTTAAGATCCCCGCCATGGCAAAGGTTGACGTGTCTCGACAGAGGTTTGTCAGCCTTATTCCTAATGGTGCCGATATGCTCAAACACCCTTTGTTTGAGACACCTGTTGGTTTTCCCAATATAGATTTTCCCACATATGCATTTACCCTGGTATATGACACCTGTGCTAAGGCAGTTGATAAAGCTGCGTATTGTGTACATCCTTGTGTCATTTCAGTTACCAAACTGTTTAGTGATGTTCATGTATTGGCATGCCTTGCATCTCTGGCAAGTGTATGATCCGGTGGGTTTGGGAGGGAGCCATGTTCTTGGTGTCTCACCTACAAAGTGACTATGAACCAGTAGATCTCGCAAATTCTTTGCCCGTCTACTGGTCATAGATGGGTAGTCCTTGGTCACTCCCTTCAAAAGTTCATCCGCTCTTAGGATGTGCCAGTGTTTTTGCAAGATAGCTCTTGCCTGGGGCCATTCTCGATTAAAAGTACCTATAAAACGAATCACTCGATCATTAAGTCTAGGTGGTTTATCTCCAATGAGTGATTTGCGAGAGGTCAATATAGAAGTAGGTTCTCGGGAACCTTCCAGGAGATGTCGCCATTCCTGTAAAGCCATCTTGATAGCCAAGAGTTCACTATTGCCAACATCATAGTTCTTTTCAGTGGAAGAGAACTTCTTTGAAAAAAAAACGCATGGATGAAGCTTATCTTGAGGGAAGAATCTCTGGGACAGGATGGTGCCTGCACCACAATCAGACGCATCAACTTCTAAAGTAAAAGGAAGACTAACATCGGGATGTCGCAGAATGGGTGCCGAAACAAAAGCTTATTTCAAGGTTTCAAAGGACGAGACTGCCTGCGGAGGCCATACAGACGTGTCAGCTCCCTTCTTGGTAAGGGCAGTAATGGTAGCCACAGTGCTAGAAAATTTTCAGATGAATTTCCTATAGTAATTGGAGAATCCCAAAAAACGCTGGATGGCTTTGAGAGAATTGGGCTGAGGCCAATCCAAAACAGCCTTAAGTTTTTCAGGGTCCATAGAAAATCCTTTATCTGAAATTATATAGCCTAAAAAGGCAGTAGAGGCTTGATGAAAAAGACATTTCTCGAGCTTAGCGTAGAAATTATTGAAATGAAGGCGAACGAGAACGAGCCTGGTATGCTGGACAAGATCTTGAAGATTTTTAGAAAAAATTAGGATATCGTCCAGATAGACGATTATGAAAGAGTTGAGGACATCACTGAAGACATCGTTCATAAAATCCTGAAAAACAGCAGGAGCATTGCATAGGCCGAAAGGCATTACAAGATACTCGTAGTGGCCGCTTCTGGTATTGAAGGCAGTCTTCCATTCATCGCATTCTCGGATGCGAACAAGATTGTAAGCTCCTCGGAGGTCTAGCTTAGAAATTTTTTTTGCCCCTTGGAGCCTATCAAAAAGTTCAGAGATCAGTGGAAGGGGGTACCGATTCTTGACTGTGATGAGATTACGCCCTCGGTAATCAATGCGTGGTCTCAGGGATCCGTCTTTCTTCTTGACAAAAAAAGAAAACGGCACCAGCGGGGGACGAAGAATTACGAATTAATCCTTTTTCAAGGTTTTCTTAGATGTATGCTGCCATGGCTTCAGTTTCAGGGAGAGACAAGGGGTAGGACTTACACTTAGGAAGAACAGCGCCGGGAACCAGATCAATGGGGCAATCATAAGGTCTGTGAGGAGATAGAACCTCTGATTGTGTCTTGCTAAACACGTCGATGAAATCTGCATATGCTTCAGGAAGAGCGGAGTCATTAGCCGGAGGTGTTTCCACTCCCGCGAGGACTGTGGTAGGAGAAATGACCGGAAATGGTGAGGAGTCTGACTCTGGCTTCCACTGGATTGTCTTGCCATCCCTCCAATCAATGCGTGGGTTGTGCTGCTGTAGCCAGGGTAATGCTAAAATAACTGGAACGGCAGGAGAGTGCATCACGTCAAAGGATATGATTTCGGTATGACCGGTAGAAAGGGTGAGAGGAAGAGTCTCTAACGTGATGAAGGCAGGTTGCAAGGGACGACCATCAATGGCCTCGAGACCAATCGGCGACTTCTTGGCGATGAGCGAGATCTTGTTACAAGTAGCAAAATCTTGATCTACAAAGTTACCACCGGATCCTGAATCAAGAAAAACGGCGGTGGTTACAAGAAAATTCGGGCCTTCAAGCGAGACTGGAAGCATAATTCTCTTAGGGAGTTCCTCTTCAGAGATAGGGTAAGAAGATATTGACCCCAAAATGAGTCCTTCTTGCCCCATTGGTCGTGATTGTTCTTTGGGCCTTAAAGGGCAAAAACATACCGTATGCTCAGGAGATCCACAGTAGTAGCAAAGGCCTTCATTCCGGCGGCGAGCCCTTTCGGCAGTCCTGTCAGGGGTTCTATCGGTAGTCCTGTCGGTATTACGGAACTCTTGACTGGCGATCTGCATGGGTTCTACAGCCTCTGGAGCAGGGCGAAAAGCCGGGAAGGATCTGGGAAGAATAGGATCAGGAGACAAAAATCTGGGGCGCTGGCGTTCATGACGTCGCTGCTGAAGGCGCTGATCTACTCGTATACATTGTGTGATCAATTCCTCCAATTCCTGGGGCCTTGGCTGGACTGCAAGTTCATCCTTTACAGAATTGGCCAGTCCTTGTCAAAACATAGTCTGACGGTAACTTTGTGACAGGCTAAAATAATACACCAAATAACTGGGGTGAACTGAACGAGGCTTAGATATAATAAAGTATATTTATTCCTTAAATAGGTGAACCCAGCAATATAGTACAGTAACAGGCAAGAAGGTAACACTTACTTGGGGTTGGGGGATAAGAAGTATCAGATAGCAATTCTCCAGCAATCAGGTAACAATCAAGATGGTATTTGAAGACAATGGACATAGGGTTGACCACAGTTTATATATCTTTGTAACCCTATTCTTAACATTGAGTACAGGCTATTGGATAACAATTACCTGTATCCAATCTTTAACGTGGGAACACAGTTTAACCCATGCCCCCCAGCTAGTTAGCCCATGCGCACTGGGACCCTGAGGGTCTCATTTCTGTAGCCCCACATTTACATCAGGGACGCCGGCCAGTCTGCCAAATGGAATATCTGGCAGGATCGTTTTTGTTTGTAAGTGTAAGATTTGACACTCACAAACCACTCCAGTTTGACGTTTCTCCGCCCTCAAGTAAACAGGGAGGGTGGCAAAACCTTTTGAACAGTACTTAGTCTCTAGACATTGGGTCGCCCCTCTGACCATCTGCTTCCCTTTGTGTAAAGGAATCTTCGCGGGTTTTTATCCCCGCCTTGGAATACAATATTAAAGGTGAAACATAAACATACTAAAATATCCGGTTCTGTTGGGTCCAGCGGGTCCAAACTGCCCAGTTCTCAATGCCGGAACTGGGACACCATATGGTCCAAGTTTCAGCCCGCTGCGACCTTCAGAACTGGAGATACACAAATACTACTTAAACCGTTTCCTATTTTAATACAAAATTCTCCGCTGTAAATTAAATCACGTTTTTTCACTAAATCCCCATTGAAAACAACACGCTCCGCCGCCATAGACTTTCAATGGTAAACCGCCGCCATTGGCGGCTATGGGAATCCGCCACCATAGACTTTCAACGGGGCATCGCCGTCGTTGAAGCCTATGGGGTTTCTCCGCCATAGCCGGTCAATGGGAACCGGCCGCCATTGAAGTCTATGGGAAAAACTCCCGAACCTTTAAGGTTGTCCATATTCTGTCGGGTTGGTCAGAGAGGGTCAAGGATGGTTCTGCAGCCATGCCGGAGCAGTGACTACAGGTACCCCAAACCCTAGCCCTCTGAACCCTCCAGAACCGGAGATATGGGCTTATGATTTGTAGCGTTTCTGACTTAGGCCTGGGAGATAGTAAGCGCTTAGGTGCTGCTGCTCGCTCTCGCTTGCTGCCGCTCGCTCTACCAGGAGCTTTTTGCTGTCCTGACAGAGGAGACACAAGCGCTTGGGAGGCGGGTATCACTGTGTGTGTGTGTCACTTGGTAGCCGTCAGTGTGTGTGTGTCACTTTGAAGTGGTCTGTGTGTCACTGGGGAACGTGTGTGTGTGTGTCTGTATGTGTGTGTGTGTGTGTGTGTGTGTATTATATAATATTTTAAAAATGTAAAAAAAAGACATGTGAGAATAAATTATTTATTAACATTGTGCAACTTTGATAAATATATTCGCGCGCGCACATGCATACACATACACACACACACACACACGCACACACACACGCGCACACACACAATGCACACACACACACAGGAGACATGGATCGGGGCAGAAGGGGGACAGACCGTCAGGGGTCGGGCAGGGGGCGGGCGCGTCAATGGCCGGGGGCGGGCCAGTGACGTCATGGAGCTGGTTCGCCCTCATTGGGCGAACCGCTCACGTGACCGGCCTGTCTCGCCGGCAAGCAGGGGAATGTTAAATTTCCCTAAGACCTGCGCTTCCGCAGGCGCGCGGAAGCGCAGGTGAGCCCCTACTAAAGCCGCTCTAATTGCGGCTGTAGGGGCTCAGTGCTGAGTGGGAGCGCGCGTCAGCACGCTTCCGCCAGCAAGCGCCAAACATGGCCAAGGCCTTAGTCGTTTTCTTGTGCTGCTTCTGCGGCCGCCATTGGAACCTATGGCGCGACCCGCTCTACCAGCACAACCCGTTCCGGGGGTCCTGGATTCTGGGACCCGGTGGTGGTCGAGTGAGGGGAGGCCTAAGAACTAGGGGCAAAAAGAATTTTATTTCTGGGTGCCCTAGAACCTAAGATTCCCACGCCACTTGACGTTGAACTTGACTAATCAGTGATCAAAGCTCTTTTTCAGACATTGTGTCCGCTTTGCGGTTTTGCGGTTTGGACGGCTGCCAACTCGTTCCTGGAAAGAGCCGTCGAGGAATCTCCATTGAAGTCAAGGAGCCCATTGACTTACAATGGGAAACCGCCGCTCCTCTCGGACGCCACCTGCTGGTCTTCAAGGGAAACAGGTCCAAAACAGCTAGATCCGCCATTGAGAATAATGGAACTTCAATGGCGGCCTATGGGACCCTGCAAAAGGGAGCCTGAAAAGGCAGGAAAATTAAACAAAGGGCTATAATCACTATACAACTATTAACCTTTGCCCTCTCGCATGGATCCCAGTGTGTGTGTGGTGCAGACACTGACATAATAATAAAACATGGGAACAGGGGAACATACATTCATGATAAAACAAGGTGCAAACCACATTCCTGGACCGCAGTCCAGTTAACCCCTTGTCTCCCTGGTGAGGTCAGGGGGTGGCCATATGGAGTGCAACACCTTTAATACCGGGCAAAACCCTCTCTCCCTCTACACATAGCAATATGGGCTTCTTGGTTCCAATGCGTCTCCGCTGCGACGGTCCGGAATTCCAATGCGTATTTGGCTACGGACCTACAACCCTGAGACAACTGAAAAAGTGAAGCAGCTGCAGTATCTCTGCGGGCAGGAATATCGAATACCTGCTGGAATTCTTGGCGGAAGAGCTGGTAATCTTGGGTGAGGTCCACACGCAACTCCCTGATGGAAGAGGCCCATGCCAAGACGTCCCCTGTTAAAAGTGAGTAAACATAGGCTACCTTGGTGCGTCCGGTGGGGAATAGACTGGGAGAAATCTCAAACTGTATTTCACTTTGGTTCAAAAACCCACGACAGGCTAGAGGGTCACCCGCATATGCTTTAGGCGTAGGAATCCTAAGTTCTGATGGCGCGGCTGGGGCCGGTGGCGGAATAGGCTGTAGAGAAAGCTGGGAAAGCTGTTGAATCAGGCCTGTGATCTGAGTTCCCAAAGTTTGAATGCATTGCGCAAGGGTCCCAATTAGTTGGCCCACCTCAGTCAGGTCTGTTTCTGTTGGGCTCTGCATAATGTCACGCTGTGCAGCCCGCAGACCAGGCCAGTCCCCTGTACTGAGGTGGGATGTTGAATATACACACCAACAGCAGAGGCAGCGGGTCCGGTATGTGGTTGTAGCGTGGCCAGGCCTTGATTAAGATATAGAATAGTCGTTGTATTTGCCGAATTCAGGAGTATAGAGAGTTCCGAAGTTAAATCCGTTTCCGTGTCCGAGGGTCAGAGAGGTAAGAATTGTGATGGGTAAGCCGAAGTCGGGAGCCAGAGAAGGTAGTCAGACGAGCCGGTACAAATCTGCAGAAGTAAAGACGCAAGGGAGCACGACACAGTTTCCAGGCTACACAGGAAGCAAGGAGCGATGCAGAGCAAGGAGTAAGTGACATAGCAGGGTATTTAAAGCGGTACCCACCAATCCGGACGGGGGCGTGTCGAGGAGCAGCTCCTGAGAGGCTGGGAATAACAGGGCTCAGCTGAGAGTGCAGGGGGCGTGGTAAGGACTCCAGCACCGAGCGGAGGCAGGCATAGCGCGCGTGTTACAAGTTCCAGGGATAGATGCGCGCTCTGTAACACCGGCGCAAATATCCAAGATGGCGACCGCGGCATGAGTGGCGGTAAGTGCCACGCGGCGGCAAAGGTAGTGATGGGGGGCAGGGGCAGCGGCAGCTGCAGTACTGGTAGAGGGTAAGGAGGGATCACGTCGCAGGGGACGTGGCCCCAGATTCCTTACTGAGACATTTTGTTTTCAATTAACATGTTATGCTTTGTACTGCAATCATACAGGCCAACCTTTTAAAGCAGCAGTCCCACCTAATAACTAGATTTTATTTTTATTTTACCTGAAAAAATTAATTTCAGCGTTAAAATCAAATGTGCAAAATAGAAAACGTGTGCCCTAATGTGTGCAACGTACTTATGAACGCAGTACAGTTTGCAAAACAGAAGAAGTGAAGTATTTCATATTGAAGTCAATGCCCAAGTGAATTGGGTATAAAAACAACATTTTCAGTGTTGCAAGTGAAGGGGCCATTAGGTGTTTTTCCTGCTTCAGAAGGTATTTTATGGCATAGTGTAATAAATAGGAGCCTATTTATTTGGCCAGAATAAAATGGCACAATTTTACCTATTATATATGCACTTACATCTCAACAAATTAAACAGCTTGCCATGTCTGCGGGGAAATCTGTACGGAGCTTTTGAGTTTTTCACATTTATTTGTTTTTCACTGATAACTTACAGATTCATAGTGATATGTTCACTGGCCAAACTAGGCACTAATTACAATTCTGGTCATTGTTCTTCCTGTAACCTTTCCTACTCATTTCCATTTCTATAGTTGTGTAAGCAGTTGAACACTAGTTCTGGAATATCTAGAATGCCTACTTCTCCAGACACTCAGAAAACTCACACTACAGTACATCAACCCTGTCACCGGAACACCCACAGTCATCAGGGTCAGAGAGAGTGGGGAACACTGTTCATTCATTAGTTTCCTGTGAATACATTTATCCTTCATAATTCTAATCTTTAAGATATTTATTGCCCTTCCTTTTAATCTGCTTGGTTGGAGAATACATCAAAAACAGTTTACATAAAACAACATGGAAATGTATGGGAATTGACCATTTGTTATATATATATATATATATATATATATAATATCTCAACTGTAAATATTACTGTATGTTCATTTGCATGTCTTAGACAGGTCTGCAACCCTGTCTTTCCCCATTATCGCCCAGCATACAGAGCTTCCACTGCAGCAAGGGATTCTGGGAAATGACATGCAAATGAGCACTCAGTGCCACCTTTTGTCTCAAGCGCGTATTACACAAGCAAATCCTCAAGCCAATGCATGCTGTTTTAAACACAGCTTTTAGACCGAGGCTGGGATGAGATGCAAAGCCATTAAACCCACTCACAGACATGTTTCAACCTTGATGGGTATCATCAGTGTGAGGTTGGTTGTAATGGCTAAGCTGGTTTGAGACTATAGACTAGGTAATCACCACAATCATTTGCATGTCATTTCCCAGAATCCCTTGCTGCAGTGGAAGCGCTGTTTGCTGGGCGATAATGGGGAAAGACAGGGTTGCAGACCTGTCTAAGACATGCAAATGAACATACAGTAATATTTACAGTTGCTTTATGCTTTACTGTGGAGGGTTTTTGTCACTTTTTTTACCCACCATAACCTTAATAATTGTGGTGATATATATATATATATATATATATATATATATATATATATATATATATATATATATATATATACCTGCAGCACATATCCAAGTGGCACATTATAAGTGGGAGGACTACTGAACAACTCTACTGAACAACTGAAGTTTAAAAGGAAGTTCAAAAGAAGTGAAGAAGAAGTGAACACCCCAACTGGCCCTGATTCCTGCATTTGAACTACGCTGGAAAGGAGGAAATCATCAATACCAGACTGCATCATTAATGCTGATGCTGACTTTACCATTTATATTTGCTGTGACTTCACTTCTTCTCAAATTATGCACTTCTTTTTACCAGCCTCAGTATGTCTCAAACTCTATTCATATATCTCCATCTCTCCTTCCTTCACCACTCCTCAGTTCACATGAACTCCTTTCTTACCTGCGTCCTCTGACACCACACAGCTATATCCCCTGCACTAAAAAACACCCCTACAAATCATCCTCACACATCCTCTTTCTATTCATGCTTCTGGGGATATATCTCCCAATCCTGGTCCCTGCTTTATTCCTACATGCGCTCGTCCTCGCCTGCAATTGCAACCTCTACTCCTTCTGGTGTCAACCCCTCAACCTCATACCCATCCCCTGCCACCCTCCCTCCTCTCTCCCTTTCTCCTGTGCCCTTTGGAATGTTTGCTCCCTTTCTAACAAGTTCCTCTCTGTACATGACCTTTTTCTCTCTCACTCTCTGCTCCTATTTGCTATAACTGAGACCTGGCTCACTCAGTCTGACACTGCTCTGGAAGCTGCCCTCTCCTATGGTGGCCTTTCCTTTTCCCACACTCCGCGCACTGATGGCAGGGGTGGAGGCTCCTGCTCTCCCCCCTCTGCCGTTACCGAACCCTTCCTATTCCTCCATCTCTTGCTTTTACCTCCTTTGAGGCTCACACTGTCCAGATCTTCTCTCCTCTCCCTGTCCATGTGGCGGTCATCTATCGCCCACCTACTTCTACTCATCCCCCTTCTGCCTTTCTCTCTCACTTTGAATCCTGGCTCTTTTTCTTTCTCTGCTCAGACTCCCCTGTTCTTCTCCTTGGGGACTTCAATTGCCAAATTGATGACCCCTCTCTCCCTTGGGCTTCCCGCTTTCTTTCTCTAACCTCTTCTTTTGGCCTACAACAGTGGACTGCAGCCAGCACCAACAAGGATGGCCACTACTTAGACCTGGTTTTCACTAAAAACTTCTCTCTCTCCGATTTCTCCATTTCCCCTTTTCCTCTCTCTGACCATCATCTCATCTCATTCTCCCTATCTCGCTTCTCCCCTTCTCCACCTCCATCTACCCCCCAGTTCTGCAGAAACCTGCGCTCTATTCACTTACCTGACTTTGAGTCCACTTTAAGCTCCTCCCTCTCCTCTCTCAGCTCTGCTACAGACCCTGACAACCTGGTCAGGAACTACAACTCTGTCTTGTCCTCGTCTCTTGATCTACATGCCCTGCTTTCTCTCTGCCGCACTCGCCCTTCTAACCCTAGACCCTGGCTAAATTCCCACACGCGCATGCTGCGTTCCTCCACTCATTCCTCTGAACGCCTCTGGATGAAGTCTCACACTCTCGCAGACTTCCTTCACTACAAATTTATGCTATCCTGTTTCAACCCTGCCCTCTCGCAAGCTAAACAAGCCTACTTTTCTTCACTAATCAACATGCACAAGTCTAACCCACGACGACTGTTCTCAGTCTTTGATACTCTACTCAAACCACCCTCAGCTGCCTCTCCTTCCTCCATCTCCGCTCAGGACTTTGCTGACTATTTTAAAGAAAAGGTGGAATCCATACGGCAGAACATCCCCTCTGTTTCTTCTTCCCATCCTACACCTCTTCCTAACTCTCCTCCTGCCTTCCTTGACTATTTTTCCACTGTCTCAGAGGAGGATGTATCGCTGTTGATCGCCTCTTCTCCCTCTACCACTTGCCCTCTTGACCCCATTCCCTCCCATCTCCTAAAACCTCTTGCTCCTACTATAATCCCTACGCTCACACACATTTTTTACTCCTCCCTCTGCTCTCGAACCTTTCCATCCTCCTTCAAAACATGCAACAGTCATACCATTACTCAAAAACAGCAAGCTTGACCCTACCTGTCTTTCTAACTATCGACCTGTCTCCCTCCTGCCTTTTGCCTCTAAACTCCTTGAACGTCTTGTATTCTCTCGCTTGCTCCATTTTCTCAACACCTATTCTCTCCTAGACCCTCTACAATCTGGCTTCCGCACTGCTCACTCCACGGAAACAGCCCTCACTAAAATAACTGACGACCTCCATGCTGCCAAAGACAGAGGTCATTACACTCTGCTCATATTACTCGACCTCTCTGCAGCATTTGACACAGTGGACCACCCTCTTCTCCTCCACATTCTCCATATTCTAGGTATTTGGAACAAAGCTCTATCCTGGATCTCATCCTACCTTTCCTATCGTACTTTCAGTGTCTCTTCTGCTAACACCTCCTCCTCTATTGATCTCTCTGTGGGGGTACCCCAGGACTCTGTCCTGGGACCTCTTCTCTTTTCTCTGTACACACTCTCTCTAGGTGACCTAATAACATCTTTTGGGTTTAATTATCACCTCTATGCCGATGACACACGAATATACTTTTCAACACCCGACCTTACACCTGCTGTACAAACCAAAGTTTCTGAATGTCTCTCTGCTATATTATCCTGGATGGCCCTCCAACGCCTTAAACTCAACTTGGCAAAAACAGAGCTCCTCATACTTCCTCCCAAACCTGGCCCTACTACCTCCTTCCACATTACTGTTGGAACTACAATCATTCACCCAGTAGCCCAAGCACGCTGCCTAGGGGTCACACTCGACTCCTCTCTCACATTCGCCCCTCACATTCAAAACATTTCTAAAACTTGTCGCTTATTCCTCCGCAATATAACAAAGATACGCCCTTTCCTCTGTTGCTCGACTGCTAAAACTCTGACTCAGGCCCTCATTCTCTCCCGCCTTCATTACTGTAACCTCCTGCTGTCCGGCCTTCCTGCCTCACCTGTCTCCCCTACAATCTATCCTAAATGCTGCTGCCAGAATCACTCTACTCTTTCCTAGATCTGTCTCAGCATCTCCCCTCATGAAATCCCACTCCTGGCTTCCGATCAAATCCCGCATCTCACACTCCATTCTTCTCCTCACTTTTAAAGCTTTACACTCTTCTGCCCATCCTTACATCTCAGTCCTAATTTCTCGTTATGCACCATCCAGACTCTTGCGTTCTTCTCAAGGATGTCTTCTTTCTACCCCCTTTGTATCTAAAGCCCTCTCCCGCCTTAAACCTTTTTCATTGACTGCCCCTCACCTCTGGAATGCCTTTCCCCTCAGTACCCGACTAGCACCCTCTCTATCCACCTTTTAGACCCACCTTAAGACACACTTGCTTAAAGAAGCATATGAATAGCACTGTGGCTATTCTGAACACATGATACATAAAGCTTGGCCCCTGCAGACGCACTCACCAGAACTCCCTCCTACTGTCTCTGTACGTTCTCCCTACCTACCAATTAGACTGTAAGCTCCTCGGGGCAGGGACTCCTCTTCCTTAATGTTACTTTTATGTCTAAAGCACTTATTCCCATGATCTGTTATTTATATTATCTGTTATTTATTTGATTACCACATGTATTACTACTGTGAAGCGCTATGTACATTAATGGCGCTATATAAATAAAGACATACAATACATATATATATATATATACATATATATATATACATATATATACATACATATACATACATACATATATATACATATACATACATACATATATATATATACACACATACATATATATATATACACACACACACACTTAGTTAAGTTATGGTGAGTAAAAAAAGTGACAAAAACCCTCCACAGCAAAGCATATAGCAAATATTCCTGTATGCTCATTTGCATGTCTTAGGCAGGTCTGCAACCCCGCCTTTCACTATTATCACCCAGCACTTCCACTGCAGCAAGGGATTCTGGGAAATGACATGCAAATGGGCACACAGTGTCACCTTTTGCTTCAAAACCATTTTTAAAATAAAGCCTATAGGGAACCATGTTAGAAATGGTTTTGAAGCAAAAGGTGACACTGTGTGCCCATTTGCATGTCATTTCCCAGAATCCCTTGCTGAAGTGGAAGTGCTGGGTGATAATGGTGAAAGGCGGGGTTGCAGATCTGCCTAAGACATGCAAATGAGCACACAGGAATATTGTCCCAAGAGGGGGACACCGCTCGCAGTTGAAGGCATCTCGCAGAAACGTGTAGGAGTGGGTGCTGTAGGCAGGATCCCTTGGTTTGTCCCCCTCTTGGGACACGTAACTATTCCACAAGAGCTGCTGCTCTAAGCTTATTTAGTGACGCTTTTTTCATGCATGTAGGATTGTGCCTTTCACCATACTAGCTTTAGGATTGTTTTACTCATGTTCTTGGACTTAAATCATTAATTACTGTGCCTCCTCTACAGGATTGATCGTATGCATAGCTTTCATTAGCATGTTTGGGGATAATTATCTACATTTTATTTATCCCATGTAGTGTTTGAATTCATACAGTAATTGTGGTCCTAGTTCTTTCCTTAGCATTGAATTCTGGTGTTATACTCATAGTCACATGCTTTCTGCTATAGACTTATATTGTCTGCTGTTTTTCCTAGAGATAATTCATTTTTTCTCTTAAAGATTTGTTAATCAGCCTGGGATATCATTTGTCCATCTACCCAGTTGTTTTAAGTGTCCTATTTGATTCATATGCTAGCAAGCACTTTGCTGTGGTTTACGTACAGGGGATCCATGCCTTGTTTTAATATTCTGTGCTATCTTTTACTGCGTTTTGTGACAATTTATAAATAAACATGTATTTTTGACATCGCAGATGGTATACCTGAGTGCTATATTTATGGGCTTCTTTTTCTTTACACGTGTGTGTGTGTGTGTGTGTGTGTGTGTGTGTGTGTGTGTGTGTGTGTGTGTGTGTGTGTGTGTGTGTGTGTATAGTCTTATCACAAAGAAGTTTGAATAGACTAATTTATCTTCAAGCATCTTCTGGAATAGCATGTTTAGTTAACATGTGCTTAAAGGTTTTTAATGAAAGTATTTTTTTTTTTTTAAATGTGTCAATCACCTACATTTAACCGATTAAACATGCCCTTGAATCAGATGTCGCATTTACGCATATATAGGCGCCTTAAATGCATGGGACCCCCTCTAAATTAGCCTCGTGTATTTGTACGCATGAGGCTTATATGTACAGAGAACACACAAACTGCACGTTTGCAAGCTCGTCGGAGTTAGAGCTGTCAGTGATTGCTCTGCTCTCCGAGATCACACCCCACACTGCACTGTGGGGCTCAAAATCAGAGAGCAAAGAAATGGGTCACAGCTCTGCCTTCAAGCGGTCAGTCTCTCCTGTGGCGTGTGTGTGATATAGCTATAGATATATATATACACTGTGACATAGTCCAAAGATGTTAGGCAGCTTTCTGCCCCATTTTAGGTCAGAAAGTGCAGGAATAGTTAAAAATGATCCGTTCCACAGCTTCCCATTAACTCAGGCAGCTGGATGGAAAATCCAGACCACAGATTACAATGGCTCTAGTTCTCCCTCACCTGCTCTGCTAATCACATGCACAGGTATTTAGAGCAAAGAGGTTTTGCATTTCACTCTCTCTCCTTAGAGCCTGGAGGCTGGGGGTATCGCTGCTCCCCTGTTTCCAGTTTCGGGGTGGACGGCCCCTCCAAGTATCACAGTACCAGAGGATTTGCCTGGACACTTGGGACCGAGTTCCCACCACGAACAGATAAGACGAAAACAAATGTTTACTGCTGTTGCTGAAAGACTGTGCTGTATCTAAGTGACCCTAAATGAGAGGGCATTGTTTTAAGCTGGGGAACCAGGTTAGTTGGCCAGCAGCTGTTAGAGAGACTGATTCTAATGTGTAGTTAGATCCCTGAAAGGGATAGGATTTTGTTTATATAATTTGGTTTCTTTTTACTTGAAATAACAGTGTGGGAAATACTATAACACTGAAATGAGAACTGCTGAATTGAAAGTATCTGAGTACCTCTAATCTACACTTGTTAAAGCTGCAGTACCTTACTCGGATGAAAATAAAGCAGGCAGAAGCCTGAGTTAAGCAGCATAATACTTTGCATGATCCTGTTTTTGTATAAATAACCCTAGAAGACTGTGTCGGGAAGAACCCAGACAGACGTCAGCGCTACAAAAGAGGGGCGTTTGTCACATATGGTGGAGAATGCGGGTCGACACTAAAAAGTCTGTGGGTTTGCAAATAAATGCGGGGGTTTAAAATGGCCGCCCAGCTGAACTAAAGTACAGATGCTATGAGTGAAGTCTGTCCCACTGTGTAAATCAGTTGTGCTTCTAGCATACACAGAGAATGTGCGAGGTGTGGATGCAATAGCACCCTGAACCCAAACAGAAAACCAAAATGTTTTGCTGAAGGAAAAAAAGTGCATCTAGCAAGTGCTGTTTGTAAAGCTAATGCCTTTTGCTGAAGTGAGTGAATTTGCAGCTAGCAAGTGCTGTATGCAAGTTGCTGAAGTGAGTGAAATTGCAGCTAGCAAATTGTCCCTGCCGGGTTTCTAAAATGGCCGACGTGAAATGTTTGTTTTGTAATGTTCATAATCATGAAAAACAGTGTCCCTTCAGGCCATACGATGATGATGATGATGATGATGATGATGATGATGATGATGATGACGACTCGTATGTGGCCCCTGGAGGAGAGCCGTACCCACAGATGAATTTAGTATGCTGGGCCTGTCATAAAAGTAGGTCACATGGAAGATGTGTGCCCCAAAATTTTCAAAGACAAACAGCTGCAAAAGCAAGCAACGCCCTATGAGTGCAAGCAAGATGTGGAAGCTGATACCAGTGAGTGTGTGCCCAGTACCACTGATATCTCTAGAGCTAATAAAGCAAAAAGAAAGAAGAAAAAGAAAACTGTTCCTCAAGTCACAGGGGAAGTGACCGAGCCACTTGAACCTGCGCTGTCAGGACATGCGTCAGAAAGGCGCCGAGATGTGCTGCAGACCGGAGTGACCGGCAGAATTGTCAAGGGAACAGTGGCAAAGGAAAAGGAGGAGCAAAGGGAAGCTGAATCCTTGAACCAGGATAAAGAGGCTTTGGTTTCTGCACTCCAAGCTGCCCGCCATGATTATGAAGTCCTGTGGCAGGATTTGGTGAAGGAGCGAGAATGTTGGAAGAAGGTGCAAGAAGC